>NW_009910547.1:122211-135845 GCF_000696875.1 Nestor notabilis
CCATCCCTGGTTCAAGGCCAGGTTAGACGCAGGGGCTTGGAGCAACCTGCTCTAGTGGAAGGTGTCCCTGCTCGTGGCAGGGGGTTGGAGCTGGAGGAGCTTTAAGGTCCCTTTCAACCCAACCCATTCCATGATTCTGTGGTCCAAGATGAGCTCCTCGTATGGAAAAAACCCAACCTGCGCCGTGGCCAGAGCCACCACCCCTCACTCCGCAGCACAACCGCGGCTGAGCCTCCTTTCGCATCCCAACCACTCGCCATGACTTCGCCAACCTCTACCGCCTGTTCTGCTTCCTTTGCTCTGGCCTTGGCCACTGCGGCCCTCGGGAGCCAACAAAGAGCCTGGAATTGCCTGGCTCCTTCCAGCGAGGAGCCAGCAGGCACGGCTGGCTGCAATGCTAATGCCTGGCCGTAGCGCCGCGCCGAGTAATGGCCATTGCAGCACAAAATTAACGGTGCATCTGCTCCTCGCTGCAGACGCCGGCGAGAGTGGGCTGTAATTTCGTCTCCGATCCCCCAAATACTGTTTGTTGTCGTGCTGTAATCTTGGCAATCAATGTAACAGCTGAACAGATCGTTTCGGCTGAAATATTTGCTAAACACGCTAAGACCTTGAAACCACACCTCAGCGTGCGCGTATTGTGTGTGGAATTACACACGCAACTAAATAAGGGTTTAAAGGGAGGGAGGGATGCTAAGAGTTGCCAGCCAATTAAAACGCAAACCCAACAAGAAAGGACAAAACCAAGCCCGCCGTGTTTGTCTCCAGCACCTTGCCCCAGCCCCATCTTATTGCCTCCAAAGGAGATCAAGCAAAGCGTTGAGCGCTGCCATCTAAGATGCGGCAAGTGAAATGGGCATGCAAGGCTTTTAGAAATGGAATTTAATGGTCGGAGGAATCAATGGGCCAAACCAGCTGTATACATATTAACCTCCCAACGTCCCTCAGACCGAGTGCTGCCTGCACTCATCTAGCTATAAATAGGCTAAGCCACAAAATGTGTTTATTTAGAGAATTTACTCCGAGTTGCTTTTTGATTTCTGTGCTTAACCTGCTTGAAATGCCAGCTTGGGAAATGAAAGAGGCAGATCTAGTGAAGACAAAGCTGCAGGAGAGCAGGTTATAGTCACAGCCACGCTACCAACCACCTGCACACCCTCCTGCAAGTCAAGCCCCGCTATTCCTTCCCTTCTTTTCCCCTCCAAGAGTTGTGTTTCATTTTAAAGCAGCTTTCTGGAAGACAGACTGTGTCTTCCTATGCGTGGATGCAGCAGCTACACTGCAGGACTCCGACTCTAGCTGAGGCTTCTCGTCATTAGCATAACACCTACCAGCATACGAGGTTCAACACTGTGAGCATCACACTGCCCACCACTGAAATAACACAAGGTCTTTGGGGACAAGAGAGAAAAGTTGGTCCTTTTTGGTCCAACTCTAAGGTTTTGTTTTCTTCCAGCACTGCAAAGCATTTGTATAAATTAGTGCAGACATCTGATATACATCAAATTTGACAGGCCCAGGCTAAGTTCAAACTTCTGATCACAACATCCATCACAAGCACTGAGCTATTCATCAACAATTGATCGAAACAAAGAGGGAGAACAAAACCTTTCACTTCAGTAATTGATATCTAAGGACTCACAAGGCCAGGACCACCACCACCACCTCCTCTCAAGACTGCAGATTCTTCAGTTGACCTCCAAGACTTTACCCCATTAAAGCAACTTTGCCAAATGCAGATCTTCAGGAGACCTCACACCACAGAAGGAGTAAAACCATCTCATGGACCTGCTCAAGGAGTGACCATAACTCTGTAATTCTCTCAGGCAAAGCCCTTGGTCAGGTAAATGACCAAGGTAAATGGGTGAAGCTGGAAGATCAGAGATGTTACTGATGGAAGCAGGGTCTGGGGCTCTGGATAAGAGGGATCACTCTCCTCTCTGCTATAGCCTCCCAGTGAGACCCTGAGAACATCACACAGCCTCCTTGGGCTCATGTCCCAGCAGGGTTAGGATCTCCTTCAGGGTTGCTTTGGAGAAAGCACATTTAGCAGTCTAGGGTGCCAAGATATGACAGCAGAACTTTGAGCATGCCCCAAGGAACCCTTAATCCTCCCAGCACTGCCAGATCGCAGCAGCTGAATCACAGCACTCTTGACTTGGACTCAAAAGAGAGAGTTTGGGGTCACTGGGCACCTTCACAGCAACCTGTCAGGCTCAATTCCTTGGCTGGAACAGCCCATCCATGTCTAAACATCTCATTCAACGGGGTTTCAACCATCTGCACTGCTCGGGGACTACTGTGTTGTCCAAGCTGCAAATCTGGCTTGAGTGAAACTGCCATTAGCCAACAAGTGAAGCCAAGGGGGCAACAGGAGAGCCACACCAGCACAAACACCACCTCCACCAGTGCAGTTATCCCAGTATCTGGGAGACCACAAGCTTCCTTCCCAAAGGGAGACAGGAGAACCACTTTGCATGTCTTTATCACGCCGCAGACTCTGATCCAGCACCAAGAGCCAACCTGGCTTGCCTGGATCCCTCAGGAAGATGCAAGCTTGCCAACCTGCTGAGAAGCAAGCGGCTGCCAACGTTCCCAGCCTTGGCAGCATTCCCAAGGTGGAGAAGCAATGGGCTTTCCCTGGAGGCACAAGGCAGACAAAGGAAGCTCCATGCTTCCTACAAGACGTGTGTGACCCTTGCCAAGGGACGCGTGTCCCAAGCAATTCCCTGTCTTGGCACAAGACCCCAAGGGAGCCAGTTCACAACCTCCCTGCAGCAAAGTACATGGAAAGGGAAAACATTGTTTTCCTTTATTAAAATTATATCAATTTAGTAATTTTCCACACATTTTTCCTAATGAAGGTGCTGTGTTGAGCACTGGGAGACCAAGCGAGTTTATGCTCAAATCAAACGTTGACTTCAAGTGCTGCATTTACCAAGGGATAGGCAGCTTCAAAGCTTTCCCTTCCACTTAGATTTTAAGCACTTCTACAAAAGAACATTGATTTGGGGTTAAATTGACTGATTTTAGTCATAGCTGGTTCATATGGTGTACTCAAAAGACAAATTGGACGAGACTGCAAGCTGTGGATCAGCTCTGATAATTGAGAGTCCTCTTTTTTGTTCTAAATATTTTCCATGCTTATAAATTTGCTATTATTTGGCCCCTGCCTGGCCAGAAAAGGCATTTTCACAGTATGGGAGCCTCTCTTTCAAGGGAGGGTATTATACTTTAATGCCAGTTACGACAGAACTAAGAATCAGACATCCCTGCAACTCTTTAGAGCTCCTGCATAGGAAATAGCCTGTCTGGGGAGGGGATGTGTTTTGTTCATATATATTTATGCAGAGAGTTTATTGACTCCGATTTAGCTGAAATATATAATAAACGTGTATCAAGCACTAAACATTTGTGACAAAGATCAGCTCTAATCCCTCAGATGCTCTGCTGGAGCTGCTATATGAGCACTCCTTAAACATGTAACATGCCAGGAATGTTAAAGGCATCAAGCCTGGCACATGCCTTTGGTCATGGAGGAGGAAAGATCAGCACCTGCCACCCCAGCACACGTCACCATGAATGTCCCAAAACATAAACCCAGGGTGGCTTCAGCACATTCCTTCCCCTGCAAACAGCTGGATGCAAACCGCAGCATGGATGCGATACCTTATCCCAAGCAATCCGCCTCAGTTTCCCCATGGCAAAAAAAGGGGATGCTAAAAGAGGAATTCAAGGGGGAATTGTTTGCAAAACACATCTGAGGTGTTGATATCAGTTGCTGAATTAATGCCTCCATCATCACTCATAATCCCATTAACCTTGATTACGTTGCACAGCTCCTTGCAGGAGCAATGTCAACCCAAGTTATCAGCATCCCTCCATCCCCACGTCATGAAAGGCTGAAAGACCCATTTTATTAAGTAGAGGGGAAAGAAACCTAAACTATCAAACTTCTTTCTCCAAAAAAACAAAGGTTTGGTGATCCCAAAACATTTCCTGCATTGAACCCACTGATTCCTGGCAGTGTTCAAGGCCAGGTTGGATGGGGCTTGGAGCAACCTGCTCTAGTGGAAGGTGTCCCATGGGCTGGAACTGAATGATCTTAAGGTCCTTTCTAACCCAATGCATTCAATGATTCTATGAAGTTAAACTCTCAAGCAACCAGCCAAATCCCACAGCCACTTTTTGACACTTCTGAGCACCTGCTGCCCCCGTTTGAAGACTGGAAGCACAGATGCCAGGCACGTCTCAGTAGAAGGCTCTGCTGTTATCATCTCCGATGCTCCTAATTGATACATGGTAATACTCATTTACTCAGCAGCAAGCTCAAGTGTTGATAATGGAAGGATTGGTTTGCCTTTGCTGAGCTGCAAAATGAAAAGCCCCATCCCTGCAAGATGCTGAGTACCCTACATGAGAGCCTTGAGCAAACTCTCAAGCCCCTGCTGCTGTCAAGCAGTAAGGAAAGACACTCAGAACTGAGCAGGATTGGACCTTAATTCAACAGCACCCATGACTGTGTGCAACTGTAGCTATTAATAGGGATTTAATTGTGGGTTTCTATTTTATTATTGTCCAATGAAATGAAATTAGGAGGAATAGAAGGAAGGGGTTTCTTCTCCTCCAGGGAGCGTCTACATTTCCAGCCCCACAGGGCTTTTACTTACGGGAGAAGCCAAATAGGCAGCAAGTTTCCACAAGAGATGTCTCTGCTCCTTTATGATATAAAGGAGCTGCAAAAACCCCACAGAGCCAAGGAACTGCAAGCATTGTTCTATGTACCACGCCAGCCTTTGCAATCCCTTCCTCTCCTACCCAGTTTCATGAGGCTTCTCAGGAGGTGCTTAATTCCAGCCCAGCCTTCCTGGGTCGTGGCTTGGAGAACATCAAGTGAAGCGCACATGAATGTGTCTCACAAGCATTTCTCTCCCAGCACATTGAGCAAGCTGAATGATTAGTTATGGACAAAGGGAGACTGTCTGGCCAGGAATCAAGACAAGATTTCTCTGCTGATTTACAGATTTCTGACCCAATGTTGCCTACACTTGAGCAACATCAGACTCACGAGGTTAAGGAGACGTATGCTTGAAGGACGACAGTTGGGTGGCTCCTCTCATATTTGCACTGTCAGTCAATCCAGTCTATGATTGCTGCTTCAGAAATGACACCCCCGTTTGCAAGGGATGATTAGCACTAGGCTTGGCACTCCTACCTCTCAATTCACACCCAAAAAGAAAAGAAAGAGAAAGGGGAAGAGCCATAAGGAGTCAATATCCCACCATCACACCACCATTTCAGAGCCAGCTGCCTACAAGGCAAGTCAGGACAGCAGTCCTGTCCAACTGCTTGTGAACAATGTCACAAGGAACTGAAGAGGACGCTGCCATCTGCATATATTCACCTCATTACTGTCTCACCAGCTCAAGTCACCATGGCTTCTCAGGCTTTAAGACACAGCAAGGTCATTGCTACCCAAGTCCTAGCTAGATCTTCATGTTATCACCATTAAATGATGATAATTTAAGAATCCTGGGCAAAGCAGATAGAGATTCTCCACTCAGGATGCCTGCCAGAAACATGGGCTGGCTGTACCTTCTGCCTATCTCTTCATTATCTCTTTCTAATGGGGAAAGGTCTGAGCTCAGGTGAGTGCTCCTTGCTCTCTTCTATTTGATTCAATTCCACGGCTCATGAAATATGCTCCTGCTCCCTTCAAAGGACAAATGAAATGAAACAACCTCTTGGAAGGAGACAAACGATGGAGGATACGGGTGAAGACGTAATTCAAGAGACTTTGGGAAAGTCAGCTGGTGATTCTGAAGGTAACCGAGGAATTCATCCAGGAACAGAAGTGACAGAGAAAGAAGTCCATTAATTCACTGAAGCGGGGACCTGGGACTGGAAATCTGCTGCAAGGAGTGCCCAGGGCAGGCTTGAAGCCGCTATGGAGCAGAGGAACACCTCATTTTCAACTAAAAAGGCTAAAAAGTGAATTTACCATGCACGCAGGGGGGATGTGGAACTGGAACAGGACACTGACATGGTGGACAACAGCAAGAGCACCAGAGCTTACCCCTTCTTCTCCCTTTGGTGAGCCTCCACCTCGGATGGTGGCAGCTGGTAGCGTTACGTCCACTCGTATCATGGCAACGGCAAAGGACTATGACATGTCTTCAAGGCCCTACAGGCAGCTGATGCAGGGGAAAGGGGATCTGTCTGAGGTAGGAAAAGACAACTGGGGGGGGAAGCAACATCTGGAATCAAGGTTGGCCAACTCTAGAGACCCCAGGAGATACTGGACTCTCCTTGGGGCCAGAAATGAGCCATGTCCACCAGGACAGAGCAGCAAACATTGCCATAAGTGGAGACCACTTTAACTACCCTTTGTATGTCCTAGGAGGTTGTCCATGGGCCCAGCAGGGACCAGAGAGGACATCTATCTAAAGCACCAACTGAAGCTGGAGGTAATTAAATCCAAGGGGCCTCCCATTGTCAGCATTGTGCCTCTGTTTTGGCAGCCAGCTCCAGCAGAGCAGAAGAGGGAAGATTTGATTTTAATCACACAGATTTCAGGTTTTATTTTGCTCATTAAAATTTCTGATAAGGATTTAGGCTGACATTATGCAGTATTCTGGAAGAGGATGCGTGGCAGTAGGGGGGATGGAGAGGACTGCACTTCCTCGTGATGAGAGAAGATCTTTCTGCCTCCCCATGACAGACACAAGGATGTGAGCAGGTGTTATTTCAAAGGCAAAGGATTTGGGAAGGGAGAGGGAACCATCCACACCAAATCAAGGATCTAAGCCTTGGATTAGAGAGAAAAAAGGTCCAAAGTCCAAGATTACACACCCCGTTTCAAAGCCACCTCCCACAAGTCACAGGTTGGACACTCTCCTAATGCATTTTCAGGCCTCATCAGAGGGAAGCAAGCATTTTACCTGACAGAACAAACCCAGAGATTGCCAGAGCCTCCCAGCTTCCCCATATCCCTTAAGAATCTGCTCCAGAAACAGGCTGGCACTCACCACACAGCTATCTCCTGGCGAGGGGAAAAACCATGGAACATGAGAGGCAAAAACACCATTTCACTCCCTTTGAGGCATCCTCAAACGCTCTGGTGGAGAGGAAGAGCTTGGAAAGGGGAGGGAGCAATTCCCCATTGCCCAGGAGTCCCTTGTTTGCTTGTTGATTAGGAACCAGCAAACGCAGGCATTTTGCCTCCTATTTCTTCAGCTGGCTTGACACAAATACTACTTCAACACCTACTAAGCGTTATTCATCAAGAACAAGAAGCCTGCGTGAACCCAAAATCACCTGAGCAAGGAATACATCAGTGAACAGTGAGCTTCACCTGGGCTAGCTATTGCCAACCAGTTGAATTTTACCTGTAAATACAAAAGCATTGGGAAGCAAGAGGGGTTTCTTTGTCCCTAGAGGATGTGCTGCTGTCCTTTTAATAAGCCTTAAACCAATCAAGTTCTGTGGCGCAGATGAGATGGGCTTTTAACTGCGGTTCCCTCTGTGCTCTCAGTCTGGGTACCCACCAGCTAGAAGCCAAGCAGGAGATGTGGGGAAGGAGCAGAAATCTGTGAAACAGATGGAAACTAAAGCTATGGAATACCCAGTAATGCCCCTAAAACCAAGGGCAGCCAGAACAACAGCAGCAACAGGTTCCCAGCAACATCTCAAGCATATCTGAAGGTAGTCAAGGATCCCAAAGGCTCCTGGTGCATTTCCACCAGCACCCAGAGTAATAAATACCACTGCAAAAGGGGTTTCATGGGTTTGGCACTGCCAAACGCCCCCAAGCAACATCACTTTGCAACCAGACCCTGCTTGGACCTCTTCTCCACAGTGACTGTGCCCCTAGTTGTGTGCAATTACCATGCTCAGAAGACAAAGAACATAAAGCAAAGGGAACCATTCATGTATTTTTGACTTGTTCTAATGGAAATCAGGAGCAGAAGCATGTAGCCTAAGTGCAGTCAACTCTCAAGGGGCCAGAAAGTCATCCTGGCTACCAGTAAGGGAACCACTTCATTTAATGGGCTAGCACCATATCCATGCTTCCCACTGTGCACCATGCTGCCATCCCCAAATCCCACCCCAGCATTGCCATAATGCCCTGAGCAGCAGCAAGGGCCTCCTGCTCATCATTCTTCATGGCCCCATCCATCAGATGGTCCCATCCATCAGGTGGCCCCTGGGGCACTTCAAGCCCTGCTGGTACCCTTTAAGGGAGTCAGTTCCAAGTGAGAATCAATGACAAGGCTTGGACTGAGCCCCACAGCACATCAAGGGGGGACACAGGAATAGGCAAGAAAAGCCACCTGCATCCTACACACAGAGTCCTAAGCAGGACTCCAGAGTTTCCATGAAGCCACCTCCTCTCAGGTGCTGCAACTCATTTATTACATCTCTCTTTTCTCCCCCACCTTCTACTGTCTTTATTATCTTGCTTTTTCTTCCCAGCCAAAGGGAAAAGAAAGAAAAGGAAATCTCTCCACCACAATAGCATGTCAGGCTCCTATCATTTTCAAGCCCTCCTCTCCCCTCCCTTTCAACTCTCCTTACTTAGAGGAGAATCTTTCTTCATTAAAATTAAGCCTCATTTCAGGCTCATCTTCTTTTCTCTCGCGCTCCTTTTCTCCCCATTGAATGGAACGTGATCTCCATGAACCTCTCCTCTCGCTTTCATCACCAAACCTTCCTCACCAGGTACAGAATCACCCTACCAACCATCCTCCTCATCCTCACATCTTACTACTCTGCTGCAGGCAAATCACCCCCACTGATGGCAACAGTTCCCTGCACAATTCTCTCCTCTCTCCCCCCACAACTACCACTTTCAGCTCATTCTCTTTAATTGGGAGGCATTTTCTCCCACATAATGGAATGAGACCTTCTCTCCTCCTTATCTTCTCACCACTGGTTTTCCTTTAAATCCACCTGCTTTCTGTCCTGGAAAATAGCACAAGACATCTTGGAGAGGAATCCTGACATGGTTTGCACATCCAGACACAGGCAGTCCCTTTGCTGGGACAGCCCCATCCCTCTTCCCGATTTCTCCTGCCTTTGCTTCTCTTCCCAACACTCCTTTCTCTTCCTCTTTCCAGCTTTTCCTCCACCAAAAAGCACATATTTAACATTCCCTGATGTTCAGGGCCAGCGGGCTCGTTAGTTTTCCTACACCTGGATCAGGATCTGGAGACAAATTGCTGCTTCATTAGAGGAGCTGAGGCTCTAATCCCTTTTTCTTCTCCACGCTGTTTAACTTGTAAGGACAACAGATGGATACAGGGCTGCATAATGCAGGCTCCTTAAGATCCATCACACAGGCTTGGAAGTGTAAAAACACGAGGCTGAGGAATGTGAAACTAGAGCAGATCTTACAGCGGTCACCTTAAATTAGGCACAAGGAGAAAACGTGCCAAGACAAGAACTGGACCTAAAGCGCCAACTTGTTTTGCTGAGGATGAGAGGAAAACCCAACTTCTTTCCTTCATCTCCCACAAAACCATTGATGTTTTTTGCTTCTCTCCAATGAAAAAGAACAAGCAACCAAATCCAGTAAAAATTAGCTAAGAAATGAACAGATCCCTGTTTCAGTTTAGTTTCAAAGGGACAGCACAAGCCACAGCATGAAAAAAAATAGGGGTTGCCTTCTCCTTTCTCACAAAGACAAATGAAAACCTTGACCTACCAAAAATCTTCCAGCAAGTATCTTCACTGTGGTCACAGAAAGAGTTTCTGGCAGTAGGGAAATAGAATGTAAAGACCTCTTCTAGCTTAGGAAATAAGCGTCCTCCTTTCAGCATCTCAGACAAGAGCTGAACTCAGCTGCAGGGCTCTCGGGTGGTGTGGTAGGGTCTGCACTCCCCGTCCCTTCCAGATGTGCAGAGCAGCACATCTGCTGAGCATGCCAAGTCACCTGGAGGTGACTCTCCTGGTGCTTCAATGCACCTGAAGTGCACTTAGAAGCCTGTATGGTGAGTATGGGACCTATAAGGAGTGATGTCCTTCACCCTGGGCAGCTCTCCTCAGTCTCCACTGAGCTGGAACACCACTGCTAGTGGTAGCACAGGCTGAGAACACCCTCTCCTTACAGCACTGGGGAAAGGTGCCATGTAGGTTGACTGAGTTTCTGAATCATCAGCTGCCAAGAGGCGTTTTCACTCCTCCATCAGTTTAACTGCTACTTACCAGCAGCAGAACGTGGCTGCTGATGACCCAGGAGCGCTCACTCTGCCCCCACTGAATGCAACTGTTCAGATGACAAAGCTGGGAATGCTGCAATGCTCCAAACACTTAATTCCTCTCGGAGGAGATACTGAAACAAGGCTGGCATTTGGCACTACCAGCTCCTTCTGAAGGAGCCTTTGCTCTGAAGCAAGGCCAGGGGCTGCCAAAGCAAATCAGTGCCCTGCCTCTCGCTGCAGCACATCTGGCGACATCTGCACCCTCAGGGACGGCTCCTGGGGTACCAGCATGCCTCAGAAAGAGCGATGCTCATACAACACCCCAAATCCCCTAGGACCACCCTGGCTTTGCAGGCTGCCCACCCCAACACACTTACCACTGGTTTAGGGATTTGCCTAGACAATGGCAGGACAGCAGCTCCTACCCAGGGGCAGGCAGATGAATAGGCACAAGGCTCACTATTTAACACGCACAATAAAGCAGCCCGGCTGCCGGCATGTAGGTTCACTCGGCATTTGTTCACGTTTCCCTGCTTCTTGGACTCTCTCCTGGTCCCTCTCACAGCTTGGAGGCAATAACTTGCCTTCTTATCTGACCCAGAAGGACAGCCAGCTGTCAGCACACAAACATGGCCTTTGTTTATCCTTAAATGAAAGCTCAGTTAATTAAAACCAGAAATCATTTTCTCTTATCTGCAGCCTCTGGCCTGTGTGCGGCGGGCAGGAGGCTCCCCGACCACTCTCACCCCCTTGGGCTGCTGACAACAACATGCTGTCCCAAGAGCCCTGCTGGCGCTTGTCGCAGCATCCTTTGGGATGCGTTCCTGGGAGATAGGAATTTTCAGGGCAGCCAAGAGCATCTCTGCATTCCCAGGCAGGTTAATGCTACTCGACGCTTTCCCATTGCCTGTTTTTGGCTTATGTGCAATGAGTTTAACAGTCTCAGGGCTCTGCGTTTGCAATCCTGGGTGATAACGGTGACACTAAGAGATGCCACTGTCGCAAATGCCACCTCAGAGCCTGCCACAGCATCTTACTCAGCCCCATGCAAAGATCTCTCCTTCCTTCCTCCCATAAGCCTGTCATTCACGGCCACTGGAACTGGTTGTCACCCTGGCAGGCAGCAAACAAGCAAGAGCCCCCATCACTGAAGCAAGGGAACTGCTGCTTGCATCCAGCCCCTCCTCGAGCACAGCTCCAGGCGTGCTGGAAGCCCTCGCCAGCAGCAATCATGGTTATGCAAGGCAACAGCTTGATAGAGTGCGGGTTCTGCATGCTGAAAATTGAAAGTGATCGACTTGCACCTCGCGCAGAAGGCAGAGAAAATCACATTCAACTCATTGAGAGGCTTCAACAGCAGAAAGATTGATCAACTTGATGAGAAGTGACTCTGTCTGCCAGCCTCCTCCACCCCCCCTTCCTGTTGATACCAGTTTCGGTGCAAACAAGGCAGCTGAGGGCTGGGAAAAGAGACAACTTGGTGCTAACTGGGGAGCCTAAGGGATGCAGGCTGAGATGCTGCTGGTACCCGGCATCACTTCTCCCGTGGGAGCCTCTTCCAGAGCCCATCCATGAGTCCCAGCAAAACCTCTCTGGTGAGTGATGCTGGTTCGGGCAACACACAGCTCTCACCTTAGTGGCACAAAGAACACAGCAATGCACTGGTCCAGATGGGTCCCACCACACCTTAAACCAGTAGAGTTATCCCCATCCATAATACAGAGCTACCCTCGTGCCATTCATTACACATCAGCCCTGCCAGTCTCACCTCAATGATTCAGTAAAAGCAGCAGCAAAGCATATTGCCCATCCCAGGGTCAATTCTCTGCCAAACAGGGAGGGTACAATCATTGAAGGACATCAAAGCTACACTGAACATGGTGGCTGATGCTAATGTATGTGGGTATCACAGATGATGGAGCAATGGGCTGCATCTTGCTCTGGGGAGATGGGGAGGATGCCCGAGGTGGGGGACCCCCACCTCCCTTCCCTCTCGCCTCACCAGGCACTCGTCACTTTGCCATTTACACCGTGTCACACCAAAAATCTTTCTCATTAAGTGGGAATTGGATTTCCTTAATTAAAGCCCAAGAAATCAATTCACCTCCTCAGCAAACAGGAGCCGTTGGAAACGGAAGGAGGAAAAGGTTTCTCTCCCTTTCACCCCAAACCTTCCTCTGATGCCACCGGCAGGCACAAGGGAGATGGGGTCTGTGTGGAAGGTGGGGAACTGCTGACAAGAGGAAAGGGATTTTAAAGCAATTAACACCCCCAAGATTCACCATCAGGTTGACAAGCTCTCGGAGTAGCCATCATTCAAACGTAAGGATTCAATTAATTTCTCTCTCCTTCTCCCCCCCCAACTCCCCCGGTAGCTTTGAGTAGCAGAATGGCTCCGGTGAGGATGGAAGATTTAAAAGCAAATAGAGGAGGCTGATTTCAAAGCAGATAAAAGCCTCGTTTCTGTGTGTCCCCCGACTGCCAGCGTTGGGGTTTTTCTTCCTTTGCTCAATGCTCCATTGGCACAGCTCAGAAACAGCCATTTCACAGCTACCCCTGGATACTGGGATGTGCTCATTTTCTTTCACATCCTGCAGGACTTTAATCCCAGGCTTAATCTCATAGGGAAAGGCCAGCTCGACTGTGATGCTTAGTCCATGCTAATGGATGGAGTGACCCCAGCAAAGGAACTGGCATTGACTCTGTCAGGAGATCCTAGCAGATGTGATGGTGGTGGTGGTGTGTGACAAGGGAACCCAAGAGCACGCTTTTAATGTGATTAAGACCATTAGTCAACGTATTGCCTGGGGTTTATTTCCAGCTATGTGGGACAGGCTTTATTTCCAGCTCCCCCACAGTGAACCGAGTCTGTGGGACCTCGTGCTTTACAACACACCCCTCTGCAAAGGGCTGGGAGGGAATGAGGGGAGCTTAGCATTGCTTCAGAGGAGACCTGACATCCAGGCTGCTGGTGGCAATCAGCAGTCTGAGCATGAGCCTCTCCTCCAACCCGGGCAGATGATCTCAACTCTTCACTGCTTCTCTTGGGGTAGATGCTTCCACCCAAATCTGTTCTTGCCAATCTTGTCTACCTCTAAAAGCCTAAACTGAAGGAGTCCTTTAATATCTCAGTCTCTCTATGCAATAAAAGCATCACAATAATAACAGCTCTTCCTGAGCACCCTTAATCTGTAGAGATTCAAGCACTTTAGAAAGAAGCAAAGCTATTATATTGAGGGGACAGAGGGGAAAAGAACAAGGACATACAGAAGTCTAGGGATTTACACAAGGAAATCAGCAATGCAGGCAACATACACACACCCCCATCTCTCAAACCTTCCTCCAAAGGCTGTGAATCAGCCTGGAAATCAGAGGTACAGCACCCAGAAAGAGTTGGAGCAGTGTCCATGGAGAGCAGAGGCTGAGGGCAGG
>NW_009910547.1:135876-146991 GCF_000696875.1 Nestor notabilis
GTAAGCAAGTAAAATGCTCCCATCTTGTCCCCAAACCCATAACAATGTTGCTTTGAAGGCTGTGTGCGTTCTCCCCTTCCAGGGAGGAGAAGGAGGCAATGGTAACCCCAATTACCCCTAGGACACAGAGCATCCCTCTCCACCACCTCCAGCTCAGCCTCCTCCTCTGCCACGCATAGGAAGCCCCCAAATTACTCTTTATCATGCCCTCCACAAAGTGCCAACTGGCTGCAGAGATACCTGGGGAGCGAGTAAGAAAGACCTACCATTGGAGCAAGGAGCCCAAAAGCCCTCATGCTGGCCCAAAACTGCCTTACAACAGGTTCTCCACACTACTGAGCACCCTGCCTTGAGCTGCACCCATTAAATAGCCAGCAGCCATCACTGAAACCAATCCCTCCCACTTGCCAGCACTCAGTAAATCCCACGCAGCTGGGGAATTCCTCATGGAACACACACTCCAGGAGGTCAATCAAACCTTCTCCCAGGTGGCGAACACCTCCCTCCTCCAGCCAAAGACCATCCCCATCCCCTGCAGCCATCACTCTGGATGGCAAACCCTAGACAAACCCTCCTGTACCAAGCTCATGAATCAAATGGGTTCATACAAACCCGGAGCCCGAGGATGAAGGATGACATGGAGATCTCCAGGGGTGATTCAGTTACATTTCCATGCAGCAGGATGCCCTGATCTACCAGGAGGACCAGCAGCCCAAGCAAGCCCTGGAGTTATCAGCCAGGCTTTCCTGCAGGCATCTCATCAGTATGAGGAACAGTACTTCAGATGCAGGGCCAAAGCAGCGTGTGTTTGCAGCAGCACAGACAAAAGTAGGGAAGAAAAAGATGCAAATATCTCAGGAATGTGCCCAGCAGCCTTTTGTGTGAGCACATTAGAATACAATACAAATGTGACTAAAAAAGACTCAACAGAATAAATACTGCACTTAGAATAGGCCTCGGGGAGAGAAAGAGATTTAATGGCAACATATTAAAAGTAAATCAACACAAAAGGTAACTGGGAAGGGAAGAGATATACCAGCTTACGGATTAGAGCACAAAGCTGTAATATTTACCCACGAGATTAAGGCACTTATAGGAAATGAAATATTGTCCTTTTGTAATAATTCAATCCCTCGTCTTTATCCAGGAGGATTGGCCATATCGAGCTATTTCAGAGATGCAGACAGAAACTCACACCTATTATTGGCAGAGGGATGCCTGCGTCTGGCATGGCTGCTCCGTACAAACTTGATGTTTTCCAGGGAAAACTCATCTTGGAGCAACCAAAGATTCCAGAGCATGGAGCAGCCCTTGCCTACATGTCCATACTGACACCCAGCAGCACCAGAGCTGCAATGACCAGAGAGTTTTGGAGTGGAGTAGGTGAATACCATCACCATCACCTCAGTTTCCACATCTGCAGCTCCATGTGTCTCCCTGCTGCCTGAGAAGCTTTGGGGCTATTACCCGAAACATGCTTGAGGAATGCAATATCTCATCACCACACGTATCATATCTCAAGCAAATATAAATGTTAACAACTCAATTTGAGTTCCAGGTGCCAGCCAGAGCTGGCAGGCAATAAAACCAGACACTCTTCCTATTCCTCAACTGTAAACCTTTTCCTAAGCAAGATATCTCAGCTACTCGGATGCACCCAGTCAGTAAACAAACCATCTTTAGCATCTCGCAACCTTTAACAGACTTGTCCTCCCCAAACCCCTCATGGGGACCATCCTTTAAGCCAGAAAGCAGGGAGGCAGGAAAGACAGACCTTCCCACAGTGCTGTCTCCTCGATGTGCTGGAGAATCTGGTCGGCACAGCTTGTGGCTTGAAGAAACATCCCTTTTCCTGTGTTATTCTTTTAGTAACTGATGGAGAACAGTATATTAAAGCCCTGCTGCATGCTCAGGGAAGCGAGCCCAGCCAGGGTAACAGGAGCATTAGGAGAGATGCTGATATAGCAACACTCTAAACCACTAAAATCAGGCTGAGCTGAAAGCTCCTGGGTTCATTCTGGTGCCTCTTCAAGATGCTGCAACCACGGGTGTCCCCCCAGTGCAGCTCACCCCGAGCATCCCACAGCGCTGAAGTGGTTAATGCCATTTCAAGTGCATGGAGAAGCCAATAGACACAGTCCCACTCTCTGCTCTTTATTTAATACTCATTATGTGGATAGTAAACGTGACCCTGCTGGTTTGCTCCCTGTTTCCCCAGCTCTGGCAGTGGCACTTCTCAAGAGGCAGCCTCCCCCACTTGGCAGAGTTAAATTGCATTCTGATTCTATTAAATGGTACTAAATGTCTTCGAAATCAAAGAGCAAATATAATTTAAGTGCCATTTGGGTCTTCCCACAGGTTCTCAGCTGTTCCACTCAGCAACCAACCTGTAGAAAGCTGCCTGGTGACAGGGGTGTAGTTTCAAAGGAAGCACACAGCCAGGATATACAATACAATTCCCTTCCACAACACGTCCTTTATGAACATTCACAATGCACTGTGGTTACAGCTTAAAACAATACGACTGCTATAATAAGAAGAGAGGAGGAGGAGGAGGGGAGAGTTAAGAAAACCAGAGCAAACCAGGGCAGGGGTGCTGGTGACAGCATGTGCATCAGCATCGGGATGCCCATGCCGAGGAAAAGGAGGCTGAAGCTAAGTAGAAACTCAGCAAATCTCACCTGGATCCCAAAAGCAGCCTAAAGATGCTGCACACACCGAAGTCCCAGGAGCCCCCAGACCTAAATGCACCTCAGGAGAAATAAATCATCACCTTGACTGTATTTTTACAGCCAAACTGGCAGGGTTTAGGCATGGAAAGGTCTCAACAGGAATGCGTGCAGCCCTCCTTGGGAGATCCATGGAGATCCCAAGGGAAGCAGTGGTTGGCAAGCAGGGAGGAGGGAACTAAAGCGGGGAGAAGTGACTGCTACAGCAAGAAAGGACACGTAAGCAGAAAGTTAAGATGATAAAGAAACCTTAAGATGCTGGTAATGTACTGCAATTTCAAGGCTGGTTTTTAAGGGCAGGGGCTCAATAGAAGCAAGAAGCACTTAATTAAGGTTTTCAGAAACACCAATTGACTTGAGGTGCTTTCAGACTCCCAGCAACTACCAACCAGGCACGTTTAAAGGTAAAGTGCAGCACAGAGAGAAGAAGGCTCCTTTAAAGCACTCGGCACTGGGTATCAAAGCAGGAAGAATCTCACCCGAGCAACTTCTTGGCACGGAGCATCACTCGACAAGGCTCCAGCCGAGCCACAGCTCACCTACAAATGAGCAAAGCTGCAGCCAGCAGCTCTGTGAAGCGAGGAGGCAGCCTGCCAGCAGACAAGGATGCTCCTTAGCTCCCACCGAGGAGAGAAACAGTCCCAGGGGCAAAGCTGGCGATGGCAGAGAGGGCAGGGATGAGCCCAAACCCCCCACCACCACCACCAGCCAGAGGGAAGAAATACAACCTCATGCAGCCATTTCCACTCCAGGGAGTGACAAATTAACAGCCCCTCCATGGTGGATTCTGGCATTTCCTACTGCTGCTGGCTCCATCAACACCCATCGCCTGGCTCCATCAATGCCCATCATCTGTCTCCACCACCTCACCCAACACCCCGGGAACGACTGCAAACCTAAGGATGCTTAAGGATGCAGTGGTGTGACACAGAACATGATTTGAGCATCAGTAATAAAAGCCACCAGGAGGCAAAACTCATCCGGAGTCAGGAGCAGAAGTGCATGAGGACTCACACTCCAGCTTCCTCAGCATGAAGCCACAAATAGTTCAGGCCCTCACTCTCCTTGTGCTTGTGGAAGGGGCTAATTGTATTTTGAGAGAGAAGCAAATCATCACTGCAATCATCTGCACCAACTCCAATAATAGCTGATCTTCCCCATAAGCCTCATTAGGCAGCCAGCATCGTGCAAAGGCGCTGTAAGGTCAGAGTCCAAGGTTGTGCCCTGCCAGGCTGTAGCTCCCACTTCATAAGCATCCCCTAAAACCACTCCAAGCTGTTAAATAGCACCTATTTGCAGCAAGAGAAGTGTTTTATGCACTTAACAAACATCTCAGCAGCTCACCATGCAGGTAACAGCTCTCTAGAATATACCCCTTGATGGTAAAGAAGTAGCTCTAATATGAAGCTTCAGAGGCCAAGCAAGAAGGTTTTTGTGGTGGCTCTAAGGACATGGCATCAGCTTCCAGACTTGCCCCCCATCAGCTTTCTGCTCTGGGGGAGCCACGGAGGAGGCAGCACAATTTGGGGGTGCAGCCAAAGGGGGCCCAAGCACAATATCCCAGCCAGCACAGCAGCTCCCAATCCTCAGTGGTTTTCCCAAGCCTTTATCCCCACGTTTTGGAGATGTTCAGGTGCCTCTGGCCAGCTGAAGAACCAGGCAGGGGTTTCCTAAGGAAATTAAAGGCTCTGCAGGGATGGATGTGCTCCTGATTCCTGCCCCATTGCTCGAGAGCATCCCCAAGCTCCGGGGATGCTGCTGGAGCCCAAAGCACCGCTCCAAGTAACAGCATGGGAACAACCTTTAGATATTAGGCTGCTAAGTGGCACCCAAGGCGTTTGGCAAGTGTCATGGTCCTCCCCCCTTCCCCGACACACAAGCCAGCCACAGGAGGAACCACAGACCTGTTTTTATCCTCTGTTGCTCCCCTGTAGTGAGAGCAGCTGAGGGTTTTAAACATTCAACACCGCCTGGCCAGACTGGGCTGCACTACAGAGCTGCTCACATCAAAAGATCTTCAGCTCTGAAGATTAAAAGGCTGCAGGGATGGGGAATAGGAGGCAGAGCTTTTCACCTCGAGGTGGCTGGCCTGATTTCTAGGTCAGGAACAAGCTAAAACCCTGTTTCTGAGGAGGAAGCAGCTTTCAGCTGGCCCCTTCTAAGGGTGGAACAGCAAAACCCATAGAGGCTGGCACTGCTTCATCGCATTAACCATCCTCAAGGACCTGAGATGGGCTGGGGCCACAGGACCCACCACACTCCATGGCCGCAGAGCAGAGGATATTTGCAGAATGGCACATTTCAGAGGAGAAGCCTGCCCCAAAACCCATGCCTGAAGCACCCAGGAGTTCCTCCTGCGTGGCTTGCCTCCGGAGGGATGCTCCAGCTCTCTCCATGCAGGCAGGAGGTCCCCGCACGGCACGGGGACCTCTTTTTTCCCGTGGGAACAGAGCGTGGCACGCTGAATTCACACCTCAGCTCCCTCCCCAGCAATTCACGAGCCCAGAATTCCCGGCCGGGCTGGCAATCCGGCACTTTCTGCCAGCTCTGGCTGCACACGTTCGGGAAGCAGCGTTATAAATAGCCCGCATGCCGCAGCCTCAGCGTCGAGACTCCCACGGGCGCGCTTTCAGCTGTGCCCCCTTTGGTGCCTCCTTCCCATCTGATCCGCAAGGAGAGGTGGGCAACAGATGGAAGGAGCTCTTCATCTCTGTCTCCGGTTTTAACCCCGCTGCACGCGGCTGGGAAGCCGCTGTTGAGGAAGAAGGAGGCGCCTTCAAGAAACCCACCTTCAAAGCAGCGTTGCAGCGCTTGAGGATATCTTTAACTTGCAGAACAGAGGGGAAGAGCAGCGTGGCTGTGGGTTGGATCCAGGCTGGATCTCAACAGTGTGGATGAGAGAGGGCTTTCTGGAATTTAAGGGAGGCTCACATCATCTTGGGGATGAGCCATCTGTTGCCACAGGGATGATATCATAGTTACTATATGCTGAACTAAGTGGTTCTGCCATACTGAGGTTAAGGCATCATCTTCATTCCCTGGACTTCACCAAGGATGGGACAAGTCCTTAGGAGCTGATTAAAGCCAGCTTCAAAGTTTAAGGGTGAGACAGCTCTTGGCTGGTCCCTCCATTCAGATTTTGCTCAAATAGGAAGATCATCCCCTCCCATAACCCCACCAAGTATCACCTCATCCAGTTTTTCCCTTCTAAATGTTAGGTGCTCAGCTGAACAAATCACCCAATCCCAGACTGGTTTGGGTTGGAAGGGACCTTAAAACTCATCTAGTTCCAATCCCCCTACCACGGGCATGGAGGAATCTGGACACATACCATAGAATCATAGGATCAACAAGGTGCTCAAAGAGCTTTAAGATCAAGTCCAACCTTAACCCCAGCACTGCCAAGTCCACCACTAACCCATGTCACTGAGGGCCTCACCATGGACTGGACTTTTAGGGATCTCAAAGCAGGTACCACGAAGCTGACCCAGATCCTCAAACAAACCACATTTGCAATGAGGTCCTCCAAACCAGTGTGTTTAGAACTGATACTAGGACCTGCCTCAATTTGCAAGCAATGATTTACAAGGAGGGGAAACCAGCCTGACTGGGCTAAAGCCTGCTGAGCTGCAGCAGATGGCTTACTGCAAGAGTGGGGAAGGAGGAGAGAGATCTCCACGCAGCTCCCAAAGGTTGCCTCCTCTTCTTAGTCTGCTCCTTCCCCACACTCCTCCTCTCCGAAACGAGGGAAATATGCTGGTGAAATCCCACACAAGGCGCTACTTGACTGACTTCTCCAAGTTACTTCCTTCCCATCCAATTTCTCCTAACTTTGCAAGCAAACCATGCCCCACTGAGAGGAATCTTGGCCGGCTTGCCACCCTTCAAATCACGTTAAGGCTTGCCCTGCTGCACCTCAGCAAGGGCTCACCAAGGTCTTCGAGTAGACCTCACGCAGCTCAGCAGTGCAAGGTGAAACCAAGTGGCTACAAAGCAGCATGGATCAAACCCAACAGAGATATTTGTAGCAAGCTCCATGAAGTGGAACCGCCAAGCTTCTCACGGCTTTCATTATGACTGGCAACGTTCCACGATATAAATACAACTCGTGTTTCTATGGCACCTTTCATCCCACAGGTCCCTGAAGTCAAAGCCTTTTGCAGATGGGGTGGGAGCGTGCACGCCGAGGGGCACTGGGATGCAGCCACCTGCAGAGGAGTGTGATGCTCCAGCCCTAAAGCAGCAAGGAATGCTGGCTGGGCTCCATCCTCCTCCTGCATTGCAGGGGTACACAGCAGGACTGGTTCCACAGCCACCAGGCTGACATACACAGCATCAAGCCTGTTTTATCTACAGGGCAGAAGGTGACATTCAGCATTCCATTATATGAAGGGGGCTACAAGGATGCTGAAGGGGGACTCTGCATCTGGGACTGTAAGGACAGGACAAGGGGTGATGGGTTCAAACTGAAACAGGGGAAGTTCAGGTTAGATCTAAGGCAGAAGCTCTTCCCTGTGAGGGTGCTGAGGCGCTGGCACAGGGTGCCCAGAGAAGCTGTGGCTGCCCCATCCCTGGCAGTGTTCAAGGCCAGGTTGGACACAGGGGCTTGGAGCAACCTGCTCTAGTGGAAGGTGTCCCTGCCCGTGGCAGGGGGTTGGAACTGGAGGAGCTTTAAGTTCCCTTCAACCCAAACCATGCTGGGATTCTAAATTGGAAGATGAGCAGCATACTCCAAATCTAGATGGCTGGAGGTGGACCTTTGAAAGTGCCCTCCAACCTAAACTCTTCTATGAAGTCTCATCTCCTGGATTGTCTTTTTCCAGTGACTTGCTTCTCATGCCATTTCTCTGCCTATTTAAATGCACGCTGCTTTTCAAGTTTGCTCTTTCAAAGTCTCTGAGATTCCTCCCTTTTGGAGAGAAGCTTCCTCTCCCTGCACCAGTTCATTCCCCATGCTGCCTTGCCTATGGGAAGGAATATACATGGAGGGCAACAACCCTGGGGGGTTGATATCCCCCTTATCTGCCGCCTTCCCCTCTGCACTGGAGCTCTTTCCAGTCCCAACAAGCTGCCAAAGGGGACTGTGAAAGGAATAGAAGGAAGCCAAGCCCTCAACCCACCCATCCGTGCCTTTTCTCAAGGTCACCTGCAGGCATTTGACACATTTTCTCCTCGTTTAAGCAACAGAGGAGCCTTTCCAGGAAGGAAACAATTTCCTCGAGGGCGAAGGAACAGAATTATCCATTTGGAAAAACGACGCCTCGTCAAGCTTGACACATACAACAAAGGCAGCCGTCCTGCAAGAGTGATGGAAGCACAGCAGGCGAGACAGCGGAATTCCACAGAACAGCCTTTGGAAGGATAAAATATTCACCATCAATTGCAATGCCACTCGGGACCCCGCATTCAAAGAGAGGAGAAGAAAGCAGAGCCTCAGCAATGACATTTGGCTCCCGACCACGACTTGCTGCTGGAGCCCCAAGGAGAGATGAGAGGCCAGACGTAACCCTCCAGCAGCAAGGATCTACCTCCCATCCTGCTCTTATAATCAGCATCTCCCCCAGTATTTCATTAAGAATATTAATATCTTCAACCCTATTTTACTAAGCAGAAAGAGAAGTAAGAAATGGCCTAGTGGAAGGTGTCCCTGCCCGTGGCACAGGGTTGGAACTGGATGAGCTTTAAGGTCCCTTCAACCCAAACCAGTCTGGGGTTCTCTGAATAGATGAGGATGCAGAAGACTTCCACAAAGTCCCAAAGGAAGCAGCAAGGAAACATCCTCTTCTAGGTGAGGGAATTGCCATTTTTAACTCAAGATGAAGCTGCTTTAAAAGGGAGATCAGACCAATGTCTGACACCAGTGATGGAGCCAGCTACCTGCATCCCATGAACTGAAGCTCTTCCTCAGCACAAGCTGAGTAACCAGCCTCCCAGTTACACACAGTCTGTATCTGCCAGCACCCTGCACTAGTGACAGGGAAGGGACTTCATCCACCACTCAGCATAAAAGCTCATCATCAGCTGCCTTGACTTCAGTGTTGCATTTTTCCTTTGTCTCCCACCAGCTGGTCAGATTTCCTGCTGTAGGGGGACACTTCCCCTACTGCTGAAGGTGAACGCTTCCCATGGAAATCGCACTTTTGGATGAAAACCCAAGTTTCTGTCAAAAAACACCCCACTTCCCTGTAAAAATTTTCCACCAACTCTAATAAGTAACAATAACACTTGGATCTGAACTGCCTCTGGCTTGGTTTTGTTGTTTGCAAACCCTGCTGGAGGCTTTGCCCACCTGTAGTTCTGATTTCATTGCTTTGTTCCTGGCTGTCAAACTTCATCTCTTCTCTTTTTTTCCACCTTAACACCATATGTTGCCTAATGAAATATGTCTCCATATTCACACCTGAAATGAGAGTTCTGGGCGAGTGCTCTTCCACCGAGCCCTTATGGAATTTCACTCACGAGAAGGCAAGAGAAGGGCCTTATAGAAGAGAGGGAAGACCCTTTTCTTCTCAACTCCCTACGTCTGTTCCGTAGAAGCTGCCCTTCAGCAGAGGTGCATGGAAAATTCAAGTGTCAAAAGGGTGACAAGAGTTTGGGCCATAAGACCTACCCTGGGCTGCCTTGTCTAAGCTAAGGAGCCCTTTAGCTGTAAAAAGAAGCCAAGAGCTTCTTCATCTTGCCTCTTTTTGGAGGTGACCTTGCTGTTGGAGGAGATTCCCCTCCCCTATCTGATTTACCAACTTGTCTTCCTGAAGGGCTGAAGAGCAGATATCTGCAGCCTTGGCAGAGCCCCACACCCAGGTAAACCTCTTGCAATGGGGATGATAACAACCCTTGCAATGGGGATGATGCCCCCACGCAGGCAGCTCTCCAGCACCCACCACGCATGCAGCATCTCTGCCAAAAGCCCTCCCAAGCAACACCCCAGATACAGACAGAGCAACATCGTGACTCGGTGGCAACAACCCTGCTCTGCAGCACCCGATGTCCCCAACACCGCTGAGGATTCATGCCAAGGACAGCAAGTTCCAGGTGCTTCCGAGGAAATCTGACACATTTTTGGAGGAGAACTTGAGAAAGCAGAGAGCACATCGCTTGCAATAAGGGCTTAAAGTGCCTGCACAGGGGTAAAATGGACATTTATCTGATTTCTTGTCTTGGACAGCTGAGTGGAGTATGGAGCATGGATGGCAGAGGGACTTGGGGTGCCTCCATATCCCTGCTTGGCACATGCAGCACCACGCAGCAAGGAAGGAGATCCAGCAATCCCGATGGCAGAGGGTGCACCCAAGTCATTTGCAGCACCTCACCGTGGCCCCAAAATACTTTGCAAAGGACAAAGAGATCCAGTTACTGCACCTCCTCTTCCCTTCTGGGAACATGCAGCCCCCAGGCTTGACAGAAAACATCATCAGGGCAATCAGGACTGTGTCCTTCCCATCTCTTCAAGGCCAGTGGGGCAGGAATGAGAAAGAGATGCCGAGAAGGAAGAAAAGCAGCTCGACAGCAGAACTGCTGGATGTAAAACAGCAAAGCGAGGTGCTGCAGAGGGATATTTAAGTCCTGGAGGTGGTCCTGCAAGAAATGGTTCTGTTTTGACAAGGAGGATGGTACAAGGTGGGAAACTATTATGTTTTCATCACGTTGATTTCAAAGCCTTGAGCAGACGTCGGTGAGCAGCAGCGCCCAGAGCGATTCCCACAGCCCCCGCGGGGCACAGGGACCCTTCGCTTCCCACCACTCTGTTTCCACTAACAGCCCACGAGGACTTCACACAAAAACTGCCTCTGCCATGTCAAGGATAGAGGAAGAACAGGTTGAAAATGCATTTTGTTTACGTGTGGGCAGCACGACTAAGGGAAAAGATTTATTTAAGACGTCAGGAGACGTTTTGAGCCCCTTTTTTCCCCCTCCTCCATCCACTTTGCAGCAATCAGACGTTTTCCTTCCCAGCGTATCCTCTGACAAGAAGTCAGATTGCTTTTTTCACCTCCCCCTCAACACCTCAACACTTAAAACCCGGGGCGGGGAGACCCAAGTCAAAGACGGGGGCACCCTCAGTTTGGGTGCAGGGCTCTGCAGCCCTGCTGAGGCAGCACCGGCGTGAGCTGCTCTCCTGTCACACTGGGAGAAAGGACAGAGCAAAGCAAAGCAAAAAAGATCAAAAAGACTGAAAATTGGATCCATTTATTTTACTTCAACCTTCCCCAACAGCTGCTGGTTATTTACCATTATCTCTCCTTGCAGTGTTGGTGTTGAGCTGGACAACCCTCCGCAGGCTGCTAACAGCCTGTGATTACCAAGTAGCGCAGCGCTTGCTGCACAAGCAGGCAGCAAACCCAAGATCCTTCGTGCCAGAGACACAGCCAGCCTCCCGCAGGGAAAA
>NW_009910547.1:147022-174628 GCF_000696875.1 Nestor notabilis
AGAAAGAGCCATGCAACATGCTGAGATCCTGCTGCATCCTCCCCCCAGAGACACCCCAAGCACCCAGTTCAGAGCTACCCTGCTTAGATATTTCCCCCTCGGAAGGATTCTTGCCAAGGCAGAGCTGCTTCTCTGCTGCATGCCAAGGGCTGGGGACACATTGTTCAGGTAAAGGGTATTGCTGCATATGTCAGCTAGCTCAGATGCTTTATTTGCTCAAGGTAGTATTTGTTTGGCCAGGGCAGGAGAGGGCACATGCAGCATCTTCTGGTTTATAAGGATATATTGCCCCTTGGGAAGAGCTTTAACTAGCTTGCACCATCAACCGTGGAGGAAGGAGCGCAGGGAATGACCCGCTGCAGTGAATTTCACAGTTAATCTATGATTTCCTAGTTAGCTTTCAACAGCAGGACAAGGCACTTCACTGTTAACCCCAAGTTCCCAGAGACACAGAAGATGTTTCCAAACCCATTCCCATGAAAACCCCACTCCTGCCGAGCAGAAATGACAGACAGCTCGGATGGGTCCCTCTACAGAAATGTGCCCATCGCTTCCACCCGGCTATGCCGAAGGCAGGTGATGTGGTTCAGCACAAGCAAATTAGATTGGAGCAACGTGTGCCCCCAAAGCTGCAAGCTCAGGCGCTGCGGAAGCAAATCCAGCCACATGAATTAAGGGGGAGCAAAGACAAGGGGTTACTATTCACGTCTGCCTTGGTCTTGTTTCCTGAGCAGTCCCTGGCCTCTGCCTCCAAATTAGCATAACACTCCTAAAGCCAGGCTTTTCCCCTGGGCATTATCCTAAACCAGATGCGAAACATCCATGCTGAGTCCCTTCAATGCTGCAAACCCCCCCTTTAAGCCCCATTTACTGCAGTCTCAGAGGGGACACAGCTGCTCCAGCACCAACCCATCATCATGCCATCTATCTCAGGCAGGTCAATGCTCTGTCACCCTTCCTACCCATCCCCACAAAGCAGAGGGCTCTGGAGGGAGCTGCAGGTGCCACTCCGAGATTTATGGCCTCTTTATTTATTTATATTGATTTTTAAAACCCTTCCTAAAGGGGAAACCAAAGTGCACAATGACTCTCCTGATCCCTGGAGGCCGGGCAGTGATTAGTGCTTAATGCATCTGCTGTTGCTCCATGCAGCTGGGGGCACCCAGGCACCATGCAGACATCCAAACTGGGGTGAAACTGGGTTAAACCCTGCTACCTGAGCAAGCCCCTGCATTCTGAAGGCATAAAGCCAGCACGGGACCACACCATCCTCATCCCCATGGCCACCAGGGTCCTGCACGAGCTCCTAATTTCCCTTGTAGCTCCTGAAAGCCCCTCTGAAACCTTCTTCCCTAAGCTTAAAGCTTAAGGAAGCTTAAAGTTACGGCTTTACAGCCCCGCTGTGGTTCAGAGTAAGTTGTTGCAGTGATTAATTACCCTCTCTTCAAAAACTGGACACCACTTCTATTGTAAATGAGTCCAGCTTCACCTTCCAACACCCGGGTCCTGATAGACTCTTCGCTGCTAGATTAAAGACCTGTCTATTTGCAGGCACTTCTCCCCCACAGACAAATATGTAGACCACAACCAAATCACCTCTTAACCTCTGTTTGATAAACTGAGCAGGCAAAGATGCTTCCCTTGCACTCCAAGGCAAGACTTACATGCCTCAAGTTACCCACATCTTTGTTTCAATCAAAGGTGGTTTTATAACTCCCATCCTCCTTTGAGAAACCCTCTCTAGAGCTGCACACAGCCCCTCTATAAAGGTCCTGCTCATATACACACCATCACCTCCAAGCATCTTCTATTCCTCACGTGTTCCCTGTGACGCTTCTTGCCCAAAGGATTCCTATTTATATTGAAAAGTGACACAGGCTGAGGAAAAGAAGGATTATTACTCCTGTTGTCTAGATGAAGGAACCGAAGCACAGAGATGAAGTGATTTGCCTAAGGTCATGCAGAGTTTGAGGAGGTGCCTGTGCCTATCCACGCCAATAGTTATTTAGCAATAACAGCATCAATAGATGGCAATAAAGAACACAGTTCAGCTCCTGGATCTTGCTACTCTTGATGATACTCCGGGCACCTATCTAGCCCTCATTGTCCTGAAAACAGGATTCATCACAGAGCTATACAAGCAACCTGGGATGAGAGGCTGCTTGTGGGGTTTTCCATCACAGGGAAGAAAGGAAACACCCTGCTTGAGCACTTAGACCAAGGAAAAAGCAGGTTGTGATTCTTCTTGTGCTCTTCAAAGTGGAGACAATCCTAATCCCATGCATAGCTTTGGATGGGAAGTCCCCTGCAATCCTCCCTGCCCACCCTGTTCCAACACAAACACCCATGATTTGCTTTCCCATCTTCCTGGTGACTCAGGGAAGTCAGAAAAGGGTTATTTTTCCCTTCCTACCCAACATCTTGCTCCCTCCCTAAAGCTTTCAGTGGCCAAACATGACAGGCAGTGGGGATGGCAGCCTGGGTGCTGAATTAGCAGCACTACATGCCACTCCTGGCAGGAGACTTCCGATAGCCCCGGAGATTAACGCAGCCAACAGAAGCGATTGTGTTCTTCATGCTGCCAAGTACCCATGGCCAATACGGTTCTCCTCACTTCTTCTGACACGGTCCCACTTCATTCTCCTAAGCTGCTGATTAGGCAGTCAAAGGAGATCAAGAGAGATCCCAAGCAGCCACGTCGCTTTGCTTACTCCTTGCTGACAAGCTGACATGAAGAGATCCCAGTTCAAAAGAAAACGGCCCAACCCAGCCCAGGAAAATCACATTTTAATTCACTTCGGGTTGTTTTTTCTCTCCCTTTTTTGCCTTTTTTCTTCCCTTCTCTTATTCTTTCTGAGATGCAGGTGAATTTGTTTCCATAAACTATTAGTTCCCATCAAATCCATCTAATCCATCTCTCTCTACACAATCCCTACAGCAGAAGATCTCGCTCCCACTCTGCCTTCCACAGCTGTGTCAGAGCAAGCAGAAATACCAAGCGTGGGTGGCACTACGAGTTCCCAGCTCTCTCTAGATGTGAATATCACTGAGCTTACACGTCCTCGCCGTTCCATCTAAAACATATGGCTTTAATGTATCACCAGTCACTTCCCATCAAGATCAAAGCTTAAATAGATCTGTGGATTAGGACAGGAACAGCAGGTGCTGCTCGGGGGTCCAGACCAAGGGACCCAGCTCAGCAGCACAATAGGGTTGAGCTGGCAGGAAGGGATGCTCCACAGCTGGAGCACAGCTGCGTAGAGATGGACAGAGGGACCGGTGTTTGGGAATGGGGTTGATCCGCCTGCTGCATCCCTCAATCCCCATCCTGCCACAGATACAGTGCAACACCCCAAAGATGCTCACATCCAACTGGGAGCGTCCACAGCAGCGCACCAAGCTGATGCAGGCAACATCCCTCAGCTCCATACCCCAGCTAAAAGCTCACAACCCACAGGGTTGAGCAGAAAGTCAACCAACAAGATTTCACACTGGCTTTTCTACAAACTCCTTTTGCACCAGCCCAACCTCTACTACGAGGGACTCAGCAGGATTAAAGCTGGGGAGGAAGGGGAGGAGGCAGGAGGAGATGTTTCAGTTATTAAAGCATCACCCAAATGCATTTATCAGGTCCACACGCAAAGCTCTTGGCTGCAGACTTGGTGCAAGTTTTTCCCAAAGCTGCTGGGAGCTGGAGATGTCCTCAGAGAATCTTCATTGGTTTCCTCTTTCAACCCCCCAAATGCATAAATTAAAGCAGCAGAATAAACTCCTGCCTCTATTTCCTTCTTATTAACACAGCAAGACAACACTGCAAAGCAACTTCCTGCAAATCCTCCTCCCCAGGATAGAGCAGGACTGGGGGAAGGAAGGAGCCGGGGGAAGGAAGGAGCCGGGGGAAGGAAGGAGGCGGGGGAAGTTGAGAGCCTGACTGTAAGGAGGGATAAAACCAGGTCTGCTACAACCTCCGTTTTGCTGGTGTTCATGGCTTGCTCCTCCCAAAGAGTCCTCCTCACACTCCTCTTTCATCTCACCCTCTTCCTTTTATTTTCCTCTTTCCAGTGCAGGCAGAACATTGCTCTCAAGAACTCGGTTTCTCTCCACTTTGTAGACAGCTCTTGCCCTTTCATCAGGGCCTCCAGAGGTTTGAACAAACGTCAGAGTCTTGCCCGTAGCTACCCTGGACCAGGCAACACCAGCAAGGCAAAAATCAAAGCAAGGAGATGATGCTCAAGCTGGGTTCTCAAGCCCCAGCCCTCTGTGGGTGATGAACCGCAGTGGGATCAACCAGCGTGAAGGTGGGCAATGGACCTCTCGCACTCAGCCTTCAACTACAACAGCAAAGTCCAGCTTCCATCCTTCAAATGAAGTTTCCCCAACGTATTTAAGTTTCAGCTCAATGATTTTACCAAAGTCTCCGGTGAATTAAATCTCCTTTTTTAACTGCTCGTTGATACCATTTGCTAAGTTACGGGCCTTAATTGAGAATAGGTTTCTGCCTGGAGAGCGAGACGTAATAAAGGAAACACAAACCAAACCAGACTTTGCTCCTTTCTGCGCTCGTTTTTCCCCCCTTCTCCAAAACTAGGTTATTTATGTTTTAATTAAAGGGAGCACAATTGAACTCCAGAAGTGAGTTTGGCCACAGAGCGTTGTCTCAGCTTGGCTTGGAAGATAAACAAGCTCCAATACTCTCCATGTGGCCCTTCGTTGAGGAACCCAAGGCTCCCACTCACAATTCATCTTAAACCATCGCAAGATGATGCCCATTAGAGGGGAGAGGAGGGGTGATAATGAGATGAAGCGTGAGAAGGAAGGGGGGAAATGAATAAAAGCAACAGCATGAATAGCACATGAGAGGCAAATGAAATAATGACTCCACTCACCATTGTTACACCACCACAATAAATTCAATGTAATTCCTAAAGGCCAACCCGATTTCTTTCCTTCTTGCTGCTTCTTTTTTCCCCTCTTCTTCCTCCCCCCCTCCTTTTTTTAAGTTCCTTTTTACAGTTTCAGAATTATGCTTTAATTAGCATAACATTTAAATTAACGAATGGAATCTTAATTAGCTGAGGAAATCGACTTTTGTTGGAGTGCTTGCTAAAACAAATAAATCCTCTTCCTCTTTCAAGAGCCATTTGCTTATGGCACATTTAATAGCCCAGTGTACCATAAACAATTTGAGACAAGGATAAGTAATTAAATTAGAAAACATGCCGACAGAAGTACCCCAGTCTGGCCTCCTGGAGCTACAAGAGGATAATGCAAAGCTTCCTCCAGCAGGAAAAGTGGCCACACTGGGTCTCTTCAACTGTTGTTTGCACGACTTCCCATTCGGGTTCAAGACTGGAGCCCCGTGGGGTTTGAGCCCTCACCCAACACACTCAAACTCCCACAGGAAGGGGCTGTAGGAAGTTCAGCCAAGGAGGAAAGCCCAGAAATGGTGTTTTCTCTTCTAGAAGAGCCTTGCTGGAGAGAAAGCCCGTGGTGATAAAGGTCTGGGTGCAATGGGGAAGAGTGAGACAGGAGCCACAGGTTGCAAAGCCAAGATAAATCCCTACCAGAAACTTCTTCAGCTGCTGGGGTTGAAGGACAGCAGCTAAGACACAGAAGACCCAGGTTCTCGGTTTGATCAAGCTCTGCTCCTAGCCTGGTCCCTCTCTCTCGGGTAGGAAATATCTCCCCCAGCTTTAGCCACCTACAAGCTGGGCATCCAGCTTCACAACCAGCACCTGAACATGGAATTCATCTCACCTATCCTGCAAACCTATTTTCTGATAAGAAAAATGCCCTCATTGGGAGGCTCTTCTTTTTCCTTGTGCTAAAAGAGTGTCAAGGCAGGTTATCTCAGGCTACAGCAGCCTTGTTTTGCCTTCCCCACACTATAAAACATGACAAACTTTTCCCACTCCTAAAAAAAGTAGGGTCTTTTGATAATATTTAAGTACAAGGCTTGTGGATGAAAGGGGTAAGACAGGCAGCACCATGCAACACCCCCCCAGGAAGCCCCAGCAGCAGTTCTAGGCATCCTTTAGAGGATGCAACAAAAAGAGGTGATCCTGCCCCTATACTCTGCTCTGGTGACACCCCACTTGTAGCACTGTGCACAGTGCTGGTGTCCTCAACATCAGAAGGACGTGGAGCTTTTGGAGCAAGTCCAGAGGAGGCCATGAGGATGATCAGGGGCTGGAGCAGCTCCTGTATGGAGACAGGCTGAGAACACTGGGGCTGTTCAGCCTGGAGAAGAGAAGCTGCGTGGAGACCTCAGAGCAGCTCCCAGTGTCTGAAGGGGGCTACGAGGATGCTGAAGGGGGACTCTGCATCAGGGACTGTAAGGACAGGACAAGGGGTGATGGGTTCAAACTGAAACAGGGCAAGTTCTGGTTGGATCTAAGGCAGAAGTTGTTCCCTGTGAGGGTGCTGAGGCGCTGGCACAGGGTGCCCAGAGAAGCTGTGGCTGCCCCATCCCTGGCAGTGTTCAAGGCCAGGTTGGACACAGGGGCTTGGAGCAACCTGCTCCAGTGGAAGGTGTCCCTGCCCGTGGCAGGGGGTTGGAGCTGGAGGAGCTTTAAGGTCCCTTCCACCCCAAACCATGCTATAATCTATGAGTCTGAAATTCTAGTCTTAGATCTCCTGCATTCCCAGCTTTTAAAGTTGAGCAGCGATATTCTCAGTCTATAGAGGTGGGAAAGAGCAAGATCTAAAGGAGGATGTTGTCATACATCTTCCTCTGCATTGCAGAGGACTGGAAGACCATTGCACCCGAAGCATCCTGTACTGAGAAGCAAAGCCCTGGGTGGCCCTACATGTGGGAATGCCTCTTTCCAGAGGCCCTATTCTCCAACACAACCCCAGCAGCTGAAGATGGAGCGCTTCCAGCAGCAGGGCCGCTCTATCCCGCTCCGGCCAGGCAACTGCTGAGAGCAATAAAAGTTTAATGGCTCCCAGTGGGTCGATTGAGAAAGAATGAAAACGCTATAAATCCAGCATAGTGCTTATGTGGAGCTTAAAAACAAACTGCTCCAATCACACTTAGCCAAGTCGTCCAGTCTTCACAGAAGACAGGGATGAAAATGAAAGATTTAACCTCAGCCCTGCCTTGGGCAGCATTCAGGTTGGGCAGAACAAATAGAGTTTGGGCTCGCTGGAAGCTTTTCTTGGCTTTGCTGTTACTTAGTGGGATGGCAACTTGTGTACGTGCATCCCTCACACAAGAGCTCATGCTCAAAGGCATCACCAGGACTCACCAGGCAGATGCACTGTGCGAAACACATGAAATCAGGCAAAACACAGCTCCTGGTTTTCCAAGCAAATTAGTTGTGCTTAGAAGCCCCTCCTAAAAGCTTTCCTACATGGAAGTTTCCCCCTGCAAAGCTATGCCATACCCACTGCCTCATTTCTCCTCTGGGCGCATTATAATAGCCGAGGATTTTCAGTAACAGCCTCTTTCAAGGAAGATGCTCTATTACGGGTCTAACCCAATCTCGGCTGCCACTCTCTCTTCATCTTATCTCTCTTTCTTCCCTGCTTCACTACACAGCTGCAGACCGTGGTGCCAGCTTCTTGGGAGGATGGGAAAAGCAGAATTCCTTGTATAATCACTGTCTCTGACAGCAAAAATGCCTTCAGAGCCGTGCTGCTCCAACCAAGGCAAAGGCACACACAGACCTGTCCATCTTGTGTCCACTTGTGTTAATAAAGCAAAGGATGTAGATGGCTACAAATCACAATTAGCCTCTGCTCTCTGGTTGGGGAAAAGAGTCAGTTGGCAGAATGAAGCCAAAAACCAGTTTTTTCCACCCACATTCTCCTGTGTCATCCTCTGAGTTCACAAGTTATTTCTCACTCCGTAGCAAGCTGTTCTGTCCTCAGCAGAAAGAGCCATTAGGTGGCAAGGGGAGGCCAAGAGCAGCATTTCACAAGTACACCAGCTCCTCAGGGTCTGCAGATCCTCCAGATCTCTTGGAAAACCCATGGCATGAGCAGCATAACCTGCTGCCCTTCCTGAGCCCATCAAATATTCCACCATGACTAAATTACCCAAGGAATTCAGGCTCTGTTCCATTTAAAACCTGGTCATAACCTCATCTTCATATTCCCTTTCGCATGCACCCACCATCAGCATTCACAGCAGAGTCCAGCCAAAGCATCCCACCCAGCCAGCTCCCATGAGATAGCTGCTCTACCTGCAGTGTAGGGTTGAGGAGATAAACCAAGTGATCTTTGCTTCTAATCTCTGAGAGGGTATCTTCAATATAAAGAGGGTGTTTGTTACTGCTGGGATAAGGACATCCAGACTAAAGGCAGGCTACCCTCCAGCATCTCCCATCCACAGCTTTTCTTTGCACCCACAGACCAATAATGCTTTATTCTTAATAGAAACCCTTGTTTAATCTTTTGACCCACCACTTCTAAAGGCCAGAAAGCTCCTGAGATACCCTGCACATGACCACAGCACTGCACCACATGAACATCCCTTTGCCAGCCAGCAGCGTTCTTGCCTCTTGTTCTTAACGGTTCATGTTGTAGTGATTCTAATTACCAAAATTAGGTGTATATTACAGTCACAGAAGCTGAGCTGGCTTAAAACAAGCTGTGCCCTCATCCCAAATAACACTTTTCATAGACGTACATACACATAGAACAAAAAACCCAATAAAACCCAATAAACCAACAGGAGACTCTTCTGGCAAAACACCAAATGGCAGCCAAATTACATATTGCAACCACTAAACCTTTCTCCTTAGGATACTCCCAGCACTAACCTGCTTTGCTGGGGTAGGGGATGCTCAGGATACAAGATGGGATGCAGAAACCAGCTAGGATGCTGCAGCAGAGCAAACCAAGCTGCAGCTGGAGGGATGAGGTGTGATGGAGACCGTGGCAAACCCCAGCCCAACATCTTCATTCCTTCCGCACCATCAAGCCAGCTCTGCTATGTATTTAACTTTTTAACTAGTTTTCCCCTCCCCGGAACCCAGACACCCAAAAAAGACCCAGCTTCATCCTCAAAGCCATTATTTCAGCAGTATTTATAGCTTTCCAAGAACAAACAAACCTATCACGCCGAAGCCTGCGCGTTAATGGCACAGCCTCGGGATAGATGACTTTGGGGAAATCACTGCGGCAAGCTCTGAATAGTGATGGATGGGGGAGGAATGAGGGGGAAAGGAAAGGAAAACCAGCAGGCTGCAGGAACAGGGGGACAATTTAGTGACTTGAGTAGAGTCACACCTCCTTGCTCCAGTGACAAATTTGCTCCATTAGGTCTACAAACCATACTTTGCCATCACCGCAGCGCAAAGTAAGGGCTCACACTCCGTAATGACCCTCTCAAGGCAAACACATGCCCAAAACAAACCCTTTCCAAGACGCCTAATAACTTCTTCTGCAGTCAAACCCAGACTCAGACTTCAGTGTTTCTTCCAAGCACTGCAAACCTCCAGGTAAAAAAAGGCTGATAAACCCCCTCTGCCACATCCCAGGCTGCACCAACACTTGGGGGCTTCCCACCACGCAGCCCTTTAATGGTCAGCACAGTGTTGCCTTTCCATGCATTTAATGAACAGCAAAGGACTGGCACAGAGCTGATGGGAGTCAGGGCTCCTCTCTGACCACTCAGCTTCAGACAAGTGATTTTTTCCTCTTGTTCCTATTTTCCCCAAGCTGCATCCCGAGGATGCTAACCCTGCTGTGCCTCACAGGCGAGCGGTGAGGATTAACATGCCTTGAGATCCACCAATGGAAAGATGCCGATTCCCTTGGACAGAAGCCCTGACGTCCTATCTTAATCCTGGGCTGCAACAGGAGCATTACCTGGGGATCTCGCCCTGTGTTATTAAAGCACTCCAGATGGTTTTGATGGGGAAGAGACATTCGTTGTGATACCCCAGCTGACATCTCAGCGGCTGCAAGGAACATCACAGGGAAAAATCAGATTCCCACCAGAGTGTTTGTGCAGCAAAGGGGGAACTTGGGAACTGAAGCAGAAAATCCTCCACGACTGCTCTAGACTAATAATTGCCCAAACACCGGGTGGTAGCAAAAGAGAGATACAAAATAAAACCACAAAGCAATGCCTGGCTTTGAAACCTGCTCTGCTCCTGGAACCAGAGGCACCGGCTCTGCTGCCACCCCAAGGAGGCGACCAAGCCACGAGACACAGTGTCTAGTCACAAATGAAATGCCACCAGAGCCAGCTCACCCGGCCCGGGCACCCCAAGGGCCAGCGAGATGAGCTTGCTCCAGCTCTCCAGCGCTTGCTCCCTCCCGTGCATCCATCCACATCACCGCTCCTCTCATCCCTGCTAACCTTTCCTTTCTCTGTGCTTCTGGTCCTCCCTTTTCCTCTGTTCCCCTCTCCTCCCCTTGCCGTGGTTGTGCAGATCCTGTGTATGGTTCAAGGTTATTTACAGGCATTTCCCTCCTCTCTGCAGCTTGCTATCAGCATTCCAGAGGGAGGGAAGCCAGCCAGAGCCTGCCTCCAAGTACAAAGCCACCTCGTGTGCACTGGTCAGAGGCGAGAGAGGCAAAACTTGCTTTTCCTCTAAGGAGGTGCTGCAGGATGCTCTCTATCCCAAGATGAGGCTGGATTCCGGGAAGCATCCCACTTCCCAACATGCAGCCCAATTTGAACAGGAAGGAGAGGCTGCCACCCTCCATCGCAGACCTGGGGAAAGAGATGTCACCGTGATGATGAGCGAGCAGAGAGCACAGACGTGAGCAACAGAGGCAGGGAAAGCTCCCAGTGGAGACCAGATGAAGGGGAAAGCTGGTACTGGGAGCAGGCAGGCTGCCCTGGAGGCGGGAGCAGGCGGTCACGGCAGCCTAACCTTCAATCACTGCGAGGCAGCGGTGCTTGGCTGCGAGCAGAATAAAGAGAGATCACTGCGGCCTTTTAAAGAGCAATATCATCTCGTGTTATTACCATCCAGAGCAGCACACGGAGAGGCTCGGCACAGCGGGGGGGTTAGGAGCAGTTTGGCTGCTCTGGAAAGCTTTTTGAACCATCCCTCTGTGTCCTCACCGGGCACGGGCAGCCCCTGCCAACCAGGGAATGGTTTTCCATAGGCTGATCATCCGCCGATGCTGCTTGGCAAAATGCTGTGGAACTTTTGCTCCTTGACATGACCAGAGAGTCTTACCCCAGACCTTCATTATCATTCTGGCTTTTGATGACTTTGGTTTCTCCCTCTGCATCAGCGAGTCCCTCCTGCTGGCACAGATGACAGCACAGACTCCACAAAGGGAGAAAAATAATAACCAGGACCAAAATGACTTGGCAGAGCAGTGCCAGAGCCACATTCTCTTCCTCTCCTTCTCATGGGAGATGAACAAGGACTTCTTAGGGGATCACTAGAGAGTGGGACAGATAAGACACTTTGCTAGCTGAGAAACCCTGGCTGGCTGGCTGCAGATGGAGGGGGAAGGCAAGAACATCACTTGAAAAGGCACCTCGGAGTTAGAAGGCGCTATCTGGGCTAAACCAAGCTCATCTCCAGCCAAGAGCTCCTGTTTGAGCCAAGCTCTCCCCATGTGTCCACCTGCTGTGAAACCTTCTCAGCCACTTATTTTTGGCCATCAGCAATAACACTCGTGATGCTTTCACAATTACAATAATGCAAGTCACACTGATGCTCCTGGAAGATTTTTGCCTTTGTTTCTGTAAGACACTTTCCCCTTTGAGAAGACCTTTAGGAGTTTGGAGGAGTCCACACTTGAACATACAGCTCCGAACACTACGGTCCCCTTGGGTGAGGGACCAAACTGCCTGGCAGTCAGGTATCCAGCACCAACCCTCATTTTGGGGTCTCCTACCCTTCACTGCAGCCCAAATGAAGACTAACGATGATGGTCCCACCCCTCCACTGCATGCAAGAGCATCTTCTCCTTGAAGTGAACTATGAAGATGCAGAAGGCAGTAACATTTAAAACCCAGCTTCCTCTGCAAATCAAGCCCACGTCTGACCCTGTGGCAAGAGAACAGCTCAACTGATGATAAGGAAAACAGCAGAGCAGGCAAATTTAGTTAGACTGGATTATGGGAGACCAGCGCTCCCCTGGTTCTCCATCGAAGGCTAGTCAGGAATCTGCAGCGAGCTGTTCCAAGAAGAGGCAATAATTGAATTTGTTTTCATTTAATTTGAAGGCCCTTTAATTAAAAGCCAAGCTCGTGTGTGCAGTGAGATAAAGCTGAGCACGTGGACACCGGGGGTAATTTGGGCGCTGAACGCCATAATTAACTGTCAACGTGGAGGTCAGGAGATGGGCTCTATCTCCCCGCAATCAGTGCGGCACCCTGGCACCCCCAGCCAAACAGCATGGGCTCGCCAGCATTGGGAACGCTTAAGTGATTTTTGAAGCCTTAATAGCAATTATAGAGCAGCGTGGAGGTTAATTTGCAGAGTTCATTAATCAGAGAAATAAACACGTCAGCAGAGAGGGGAAGCAGAGGAGGCCGCCTCGGAGATGGAGAAAGCCGACCTCGGCACAGATGTTAACCAGGGAACTGGGAACAGTGGTTGGGATTCTCAAGCCTGGCTCTTCACAACCTCAGCTACTCAGCCTCAGGCTCCTGCTAGCCAGAGCTAAATATTCCCCAGCTCCACGAGGTGTTAACTGGATAACAAGACTATATCACTTCTAGCTGGTAATTCAGGTCCTCTCAATCCTCCTATTTCCCTGCAATCTCAGCTTCTCATAGAATGGTTTGGTTTGAGGGGACCTTAAAGCTCCTCCAGCTCCAGCCCCTGCCACAGGCAGGGACACCTTCCACTAGAGCAGGTTGCTCCAAGCCCCTATGTCCAACCTGGCCTTGAACACTACCAGGGATGGGGCAGCCACAGCTTCTCTAGGCACCCTGTGCCAGCGCCTCAGCACCCTCACTTCTTCCTTTTATCTAACTTGGACTTTCCCTGTTTCAGTTTGAACCCTGTAGGTTCATTTAGGCTCCACGTTCTCAGGGGAGGTTTCTGGAGGGGCTGGTCCTGTACCTGCTGCTGGTGGAGCAGCAGGAAGGGAGGCGCTGAGGATGCACACACATGGAAAGGCGGGTTAAGGGAGTGGAGCACCGGTAGCTTTTTCTCAGCCTGGTAATTGCTCCCTGGAGAAAGGCTGTACATTGCACTGATTTTTCCTTCCCTCCTTCCTTCCCCACAGTCTATTTCAGGAACTAGTTTCTGAGGCTTTTTTTAAAGCTATGGATGTACTTGCATGGAAGACTTGTGCTTCCAAGGCAATGGGTAAAGAGAGTCCAAGCCCACAAGGACCTGGGAGTGCACCTGAGGTTGAAGACCATGAGCCACTGCTAATAAAAAGGCAAAGAACCAGCAGGAGATGCAATGAAGACCCCACTCCCTTCTATACACAAGAGAGGGATCAATAACCAGCACACACACATGTCACTGTTGTCTTCTGCCCTTCCTGCTCTTAGCTGGAGCCCTATAACATTACCGAGGAGCGGCTTAATGCATCTCCTCTGTGCTCATCTCCTCCTCTCCCCCCACCTCCACTAACTCCAAGTCTGGGGACTCAGCCAGGATCACTGTTAACTTTGCTGCCTGCTCGAAGTGTGCTTAATTAAACATTTTAATTAAACATCTACAAGAGTGATTGCCCCTGTCATCCGCGTAAGGGAAGGCTAATAAAGTCCCTTTTATCCAGTCCAACGACATGCTGCCGGGTACCAGACTTGGGTGTCTGTAAGGAACCGGGTCCTTACCTACACCTGAGCAGTAAAAGCCAGAGCAGGACACAAAACCTGGAAGCTTGGGCATAGAGACAAGAGGATGCAGACACCCCATGGGTGGCATCACTTGCTGGATCCCATTTCTTCAAAGCATTTCAACCTCAGACCTTTGGAAAGACCTTCAAGAAACTGCTTTCAACCTCAGATATAGGGGGTGGTACATATCAAGCCCACCTTGCACCAGCTCCATCCATCCTCCCTTTTCCTTCTCTTCCTCCCTATCCAAGTGCCAACACAGAGCATCCTCTTAGTGCTCACCCTGATAGCAAGTGAAGTGTTTGAGCTGGGTTTCAAAAGTTTTCTCCCTTGGTCCCCATCAAGAACAAACAAAGGATTTGTTGGGGGTGGAGGGGAGGGAGTAAAAAATTCATCAAAATCAAACCAGGAGCCAAAACGCACAGATCTACGTTTGAGGAAGCAGGGAGAGAACACACTTGGAAACTTTTTGATCAGAGCCTCAAATCCTGACAGAGAAAATGCATTCATAATTTAGTAGGAAATAATTTATAATTTAGTTGGAAATTCATCAGCCTCCTCTGACAAACAAGATTTGCTGTAATTCCCAAGAAGCGCAACCGATGGAACAATACTGCTGAAGGCTTCTCCCTGCTTTCAGAGTTTGGGAATGTCAAAAGACATGCCCCAAACACCCATCCCAGCTCCCTTAAACCCCCTCCCTGAGATACTCCTGCATCCCAGAGCCCCCCTTTCCTCCACAAGAGCTTTACAGACCCCAAAGCATCCAACCCCTCCAGCATGACCATGCTCTGGTGGGTACCACCACCTCACGGGGCTTCATCCAGCACCAAACCCCAGCTCTGAGAGGTGAAGAGCAGCAGGCAGGGCAGAACTGTGCAGCTCTGAACCCTCCTGCTGCACTCTTTATCCAGGAAGATTACGAGGTTTACTGCTGCTTCTCCATTATCCTAAATAAAGCAGCCTTTCAAAATTGCTTCAGACATATTAGATCATGTACTTTTTACACTTCCAGAGACAGTGGTTATACCATCTTTTTTAACAACACTGGGCAGAATCTATTTTCTTTTTCCACTGAGCTGAAAAATACTGTTTTCTCGAGGAAGAAGAAAAAGGAGGAGGAAAAAAAAAGCTATTGATTTTGTTTAGGGTCAGAATAAAATACCATTGGAGTGGGTGTTGAAATCCTCAGCCACAAATTATTTCCAAAGTGACAGTTTGGGCTGGGAAGATTTTTCTTGTGCAATAAAACAAAACAAATGAAACATTGTGTTGTTCTTCTCTAGGTTTCCACCGGCTCCAGCTGGGTGTATTTAGCATTTCAATCTATTCTCTTCCCATTCTCATCCCTGCTGGAGGTGCTGCACAGCCAGGGGCTGTGCTATGGGGTAAGGAGAAATGCTCTGGGTGAGATTTGGAGGAACAAGCTTCAAAACTACAAGTGTAACAGCATTTTCCCCCCTCCTATGGCTTTCTGTGGGACCCTGGCCTACATCCTGCCCTTCTGCCGTGCAGGAGCGACGATGGTCCCTAGCACACCACAATGCAGCATCCCTCTGGACAGACAAGTATTTCTCATGCTGCTTTTGAAGGCAAAATACCCCCAGGAATCCCAGAGCTCACAGTGAAGTTTCACTTCTCCAAAGAGTCAAGAAAATTAACTCCCATTTATATGCACAAGCAACTTCCCTCTAATCTCTCCACCTATCTCTGCTCTTCTGCTGCTACAAGAGATTGAGTATTGCCTTTAAATACAATCGTTTCTTTATAAATAAAGAACAGGCAACACTTTTGAAAGAGAAACCAGATGTCTACCTCCCCTGTTCTGCGCTTCCTGCTCCTCAGCATTGTGTGCAAGAGATAGGAACACGCCACTAGAATGAAGAGATCTGCAGGTTCCTGCTTTCCTCTCTCAATCTTATTTGGTTTTATTTAGATTTATGCAAATCTAAAGAAGAGGTCATCTATCCATATGCTCTCAATGCCCTTGATGTTGCTTTAAAATGCAGACAAAAATGTCCTGTGCATTTGCACTGGAATTCAGTATCATGCACCACCAGGACACCTGGGAACAGAAAAGCCAAATTCCTCCCCTACTTCCAATGCTCCCATCTCTCCCCTGGCAAGCACCTGTGCACACACACGTCTATTTTAGCCTCCATCAGCTCTTTTCCTTCTCCATCACCATCTGTTTTCCCCAAACATCTGTTCAACATCTGTCCTTACTAGTCACTCCATCCAGAATCTGCTCCATGCACAGGCAGAAGGACCATGCAATCCATCAGATCAGGACCTCATGCTTCTGAGCATGGTGGGCTTAGAAGGCTCTTGGTTTCAAGGAGCCAGCATCAAGGAGAAATAGCTAAAGGGCTGGAAAAGCATCACTACACACACCTCCTGGGACTGCTAAATGGGTCTCATGGTGCTAACACGGTCAAAGCAGGTCAAGGTATCCCCAAGGCTATTGTGATGTGCAGGGAGGGTCTGGGACGCAGATGGCCACACTCGAGCCACCAGCCAACCCATGTGGGGCAAGAAAGACCTGCCCGTGATTCAAGCTACATCACAAGGATGTCACCTTTTAACTCCTGAACCTCCCGGAGCCAACCTTCAACCAGGAGCCCAGCTCCCTGTTGCTGGTTCCTGCCTTCAAGATGGATTTCTCTGCAGCAGCTCTTCACGGTTCCCGGCCATCTCCCCTTGGGAACGTGCGCAAAGAGCGAACTAATGAGTCTATTAGACTTAATTAAGCTAATGTGAAATTATTTACTTAATCTGGGAAGATCTTATGATGGCAAGAAATCCCTATGGGAAAAAAAGCATACAGCTGCCTCGCACGGTCTAGTGCAAAGCTCAAGCAAGATGCTCGACTGCATGGCAGGGATGGGATGGGATGGGATGGACCAGAGGGTCCTGCAACTGCCTTTGGGCCTCACCAGCAAATCCGTTCGAGTCTAGAACCTGGGGAGGGAAAGCTTTCAGGAGTGGTCAGTCCTCCTGTCTCCCCTGGACAACGAGCATCCCGCATCCTCCATCACCCCCAGCAGGAGCACAGGGAGCCAAGGCTGCGGAAGGGAAAAGGGATTTTGTAGGCTTTTTTTTCTTCCCCTTCACGTAAAAAAGCTTAACACTTACTTTGAATTCTTAATACGACTGAGTTCTTTTTACCACTTATTTTGTTTTGTCATGCACTACATACAATTACACATCTCTAATCCGCAAATCCTCCCCTGACACCAGAACACGTGCCAAGCCTTTACTTGCCGCAGCCTTTCCAGATGAGCTCACAGCACAGGCGCTGGGATGCCCTTCCATCACCCCCAGCCTTGATGCTCCAAACCTGGCTGTCCCCCATCCCCAAGGACCAACGCTTGCCATGGTGATGCTCCATCTCTTGCCCTGCATAGAGGTGGAGTCTCCATCCCTGGCATCACAACCAGGAGCCCTCGCTGGCATTAAGTCCTGGAGAAGGAGCTTCCCTCCCCTCCCTCCCTCCTGGCTTCAAGGAGCTCAGCTCAGCATCTCTGAGACGGAAATCACATTTCCTAAATCTCCCACAGTGAATCAACTCACCAGTCAGATATTAGCTCAGCAAAAAACTGGCAGGCAAATGATCTCATTAATAATCAGCACTATCAGTAGTTTCCGCTTTTCCCAGGCAGCCAAACAGGCGGCTAACCGGGAACAAGATGGAATTATCGCCCCAAGGTCAGACAGCAGCAGCACTGCTCCCCGTTCACCTCTTCATGCCACCTGCAAAGGGACACCAAAGCCTTGGTGGCCCTTATGATGCTCAGATTCCCCAGCTCAGCCCCTGCTTCTCCATCCACAGGCATTTGCATCCATCAGATGCAGGGCAAGAAGAGTTAAAAGCTCCCCCAGCACATTGGCTGATGCTCAACCCCTCAACCAAGCCCTGGAGGGGACCAAGGTCCTCCTTGCATGTGGGTGCTGCAGCACCCAGGGGAGAGGGGCCAGCGAGAGCATTTTACAAGGATATCAATGGCCAAGAAGGGTGTGAGAAAGGGGAAGAGTTTCTTCCCCCTATGCAAAAAGCTTCGCTGCAACCTCAGACCCTCTCCTGACCCCGGTCAGGAAAAGGAGGAGGAATAAGAGAGCCATCAATATCCAGAGCTCAGCACCAAAATCCAACCTTTGCCTTTGAAAGCATAATTTATTCAAGCTGCTTTATTATTGCAGAGCCCAGCATTGATGGGGGATTATGGCGAGGTCACAGCTGGAGCAATAACAATAATAAGACTCTACAATAGTAAAGTTGGGCAAGTATCTCGTGTGAGTGCAGCAGGGAGATGCCTTTCTCCAAGCCCAAGTGTCTGAAAGCAAGGAAGAGCATCCCAAACTCCATGCCAAAGCAGCACCCAAGGCAACTTTGGGGGAGCAATGGGGATGGGGACTTCACACGCCCTCTGCGAACCCCATTAGGCATATGTTGAGGAAAGGGTGTATGTATATTAGATTTTAATTAAGCAGTGTTAATTATAATCTATGAGATGTGCTTACTGCTTATCTGATAATTATGAGAAAGCCAATTTGGCTGCTGGCTTGTGACTAATTAAGTGGAATTAGTAATGATAATTATAGATTTAATTTTTGTTTGCCTTTATTGGCATTGGGGCGAAAGAGGTTTCGAGGGATGGGAAAAGCCATGGGAAAAGGTCACAGTGCCAGGGATACAGCCCGAGGGAGGAGGCCTCGCCTTGGATTTCCTAGCAAAAGTAGTGGGGAAAACCCAATTTGGGGTGGAAAAAGGAAGGTTTGTGGGAAGTGGGTGATGGAAACCAACTTTGGCTGAAAAGCAGCAGTTCCAGGGAGAGATTGGTCTGGTTTTTGCACGGGCTGCTGGGGTCTTGAAAGAAAACCTTGGAAATCTGGGCAATCCACAGAGGAAATTCCTTGAGGATCTCTCCGCTTCTTCCCACACCTGCCATGACCCCAACTCCTGCTCCCAACCTGCTTTTCTTGCTAGAACAAGGTGGTTTTTGAATGCTTCTGATTTCTATTCCCACTGTATATAAAATCAGCATCAAATCCTCCAAAATCTGCCCCATCCCTGGGAATGGGACTTGCACATTCTTCAACATGCCCCCAGGCTGCTCTTCTCCCAGAAACAGGCATTTCCTCCCCTCTTTGAGCACACCCCGTGGTCACACAGTGCTAAAAGCAGCCCAAAACTTTCCAGGGTAGCAAAGCTTTTGTGAAAGGCAAAGAATTCAAACACAGGGATGAAACAGCATCATTATGTTGCAGCTGAATCTCCTACTACAGGGGTGAACAGCAGCTTCACACCAGGCTCTATGCCCAGGATCAGAGTTGTCCTGGGAAAAGACCATGGAGCTGCTCCATTCACTTCCCGTACGAGCACTGGAGCTGGGGATGCTCTGCCCAGCTCCTCACCAACTGCATTTCTAATCTCCAGCACTGAGCTAAATAATACATGACAACCTCAGGTATAAATTACAGGCAGGAGACAATGTGGGTTGAATGCATTAAAGCAGCAGCTCTGCTGCAGCCTGATTCATTGGCAGGACCCCGTATGGGGGTGTCCCCAGGTTGTGGTGGGGTGAGGAAGGCTCAGCGCAGGGCTCAGCTCCAAGCAAAGAGCCTGCCCTGACTGTAAAGTGGCTTTTTGCATCCCAAGCTATGGCATTCCCAGGAATGCAGCCTTGGGAAGCGGCTGAGAGGCTGAAGCGCTCCTCTTTGCATGCTGTTGGTGACCAAAATAGCTGCTGCACAGCTAAATCTGGTCCCCAGCCCCGCGGATAAATGAAGGCAGCGAAAGGCCATTAGCCAGATCTCTAATGTCACATCAGCAAAGCCTCAGCACAGCAGGCAGGGCCACAGCTCTCACTCCTCCTGAGGATGAGGATGGAGGTGATGCTGCTTTCTGCCAGGCTGCGGGAGGAAGCAGACGTGAGACAAAACCCACGTCCTGGCCACTTGTGAGCATTAGAGATGATTTGCCAGACAGGCTATTGCACCGAGCTCTGTGGGGGCTGGTTAGGAGAAGCAGCACAAGAGATTTAATGACAGCAAATTCGCAATTCCTTCTTTTTATTAGATTTCCTTCATTTCATCAGCACCTCCGAAATTGGCCTGTTTATAAAGGGAGAAATTCCTCAGGAGCCACTGAGTGCTCAGACAAAAATCAAACAGCCAGCTTCAGCCTGGAGTAACCAAAGCACATGCTTGGATGGACCAAATCTGATTGCGTTCCTAATGGTGCTCAGGGTTTGTGTGGCCACGTGCATCCCTGCAAACTCCCTCTTGGAGCAGTGATCCAGCAGCGCATCAGGATCCATTATAACAGAGCATCACATTCAAGTGCATTTGCTGAATCATTCATTCAGGCTCCTGTAACTAATTTCTCCACAACACATTTAATACTTTTCCCTTCCTGTCCTAAAAGGCAGGGGGATTCATTAGGAGGGTGCAAACGCCTTCAGCTCTGACCTCATGCTCAGCTCTGCACAGAAATCCTCCATTTGGCTTTCCCTGGTGAGCACCAAAGGTAAGAGAGGTCACTGCCCAGCCCAGGAGAGAGAAATAATAGGTTAGAGATGACCCAGCTCCAATCTGGGATCTCTTGTTGAACACTTCTGCCTGTGCTTGGCAAAAGATGAACTGCTGTTTGCTTACCTAGTCCCTCTGAAAAGAGGAGAAATGGGATTTTAAAGAGAATAATGCTTCCTAAGATTAGGTATGCTGCCAGATAAGAAGCAAAGACAAGGCAGAAGCCAGGAGCTGGTAAAAGCTACAGCTTGTAATTTCATTGCACCTTCTCTCCTCAATAAATGGGTTTCAGTCAGAGCATCTTTCCCATCCAACCCAGAAAGGACCCGAAGGGCAAGTTGATTGCTCTCTGAGCACTAGGAACATTAAGAGAGAAGGCAGAGGAGAGGGGTTTGCAGCAGCTCAGGCTGCTCCCCATCACGGCCACTGGCAGCCTATCACTCCTGCGACGGGGTTTGACAGCGCGTGGGATCCTTCTTCACAGGGCTGTCTTTAACCCTTATGAGAACAGCACATGGTGTTTCCCTGCAAGGATCTCCTGAGACAAACTGCCCTCATGCAGCTCCTGCCACCCCTCACACCTTACTGTGCATCCTCCTCTTCCTCCCCAAGCAAGAAACTCCCTCTTCAGCCTTCCTAAATCCCTACATCCAGTCGTGACAATGTCCAGGCATCCATCCCCTGAGCTAAACCATCTCTGCTGCTCCCAGGCTGCCTGCCACTGTAGAGCCTCCTGGTGCACCCATCCCTAAATCCCTGCCTCTCCTCCCTTAATGGTCAGGGATGTGTGAAAATCCCTGTGGGAAGCAGTGCCAGACATGGGATGAAACACAGAGTCTCCTTGGTAAGATGAGCATTGCCATAGGGATGCGCTGGTGGTTGGCACTGCTGCCATCACCTACCCTAAACCAGCCACAGGATGCAGCTAAGCAAGCCCAAATTCAGCATCAACCCCCAAAACTAGAGCACTAGGGATGGCACATGTGTCCCAAAGGTAGAAAGGGAACAGGCAGCACCAGCACCTCCAGAGGCAGCAATGACAGGCAGGAGACAGGGCAGGTCAGCAGCATCACAGCAGCACTGCCCATGCCCGGGGAGATGGGGTCAGGGTACCTGGTTTTGCTCATCAACCCATGAGGAAATCACCTGCAGACACAGCAGCACGTCCCTTGGAGTAAGCTGCCTCCACATCCCCCTGCAAGAGGCTGGTGTCTTCGAAGGAGAAGGCTATCAGCTCAAAACAGCCGAGACCTTTAGCTCAAATCCATTAATCCTCTTTATTAAACCCAGGTCACCTCTGAGTCCTGGCAAATTAACCAGCATCTCCCCACTGCAAGTACATCAAGAGGAAACGTGCTGTAATTTTCATGGACCAGGGCTCTGGGGTCAGAGGGCTTCCCGGGCTCCATTCCCTGCCTTTGTCAATTTAAAAGGGAACATCAGCTTGTGCTTGTATAAATTACAAGAGAGGAAGAGCTGGGGCCCAGGGAAGTCACAGGGCACGCTGCTGGCTGCATCCGTGCCAGTGGCTCCTCTCCTGCCCAAGGATGGGAGCAGGAGAAAGCAAGGCCACAAGCACCGAGTCCCCCAGGGAGGAAAACGGGGATGGGGACAACCTCCAAGCAGCTGGGGTACCACGCTGGGCATCCTCCAAGGCTACCTTGGCCGTGTGCCTTCTTGCTGCTGCTAATAAATGGCATATCCCCGGTGCCAGCCCAGCTGGGGAGTGAAAGAGAGACTGGGAGGGCTTTGCTCCAGCTTAGAAGTGGGTGGAAAATTGTCCCCTTGTTGCTTGAAATGTCACCATTTGAAACATCTCCCCCTTTCTGTGCTATCCTGTTGGAGCCACTCTGCTCTGAGTGCTTCCCAAGCCAGCACCAAGCGAGGGTGGCTCTATTGCTGAAGAGCCAAGGACATTTATCAGGGCTGGGGAAGACCTGGGGCCAAATCCCCTATAAATTATACAACCAGTAGAAGAGCTCCAAAAGAGAAAGCCAAGCCTGGTCATGGCAACAAATCCTGTGTGTGGGCTGAAGGATAAGGGCAGAGCAGGGATTGGAGGTCACAGTACTCCCTTTCTAGGATGGATCTCCTCCTGCTCCTTCAAACAGCATCCTCAAGACAAGCAAACTTTCCAGAGCTAAGGAAAGAGCGTTCATAGATTCTCTAAGTGCAGAAATAGACATTTTTCAATGGGAAAGCCAAAAAAAGAAGAGGGAAAATTTCCAAGTGGCTCTGTAAGAGCTATAAGCATCACATCTATTGCCCTAAAACAACTCCACAGCGCTTCCCAGCACACTCTCCCGCCATAGCTTGACCACAGGGTTATAAATCCACCCTGGCTTAAGTTACTCCGGTTTTACACCACCTGAAACCAGCAGAGACTGAGCTGAGGAACCGTGATGCAAAGCCCAGGATGCTCTCCCTTTGCTCAGTCCTACAGCACATGGGGTTTTCCACCTGGGTTCGAGTTAGAGGTAGGATTAAACTCCCAGCATCTCCAATCTCCCAGCCATCAGCTTGTATCACAGCTTTAGGTTTTTATTAAAAACACCATTCCTTGCTGCATTTAATCACTGCAAGGTCATTCCAGTGACAGTTGTCAGCATCCAAGCCAAGGAAACAGAGGAGCAGAGCCCTGTCCTGCTGTCCAGATAAAAGGAGGAGAAGCTGCCTTTCATTTCCTTGTTTTCAATCGAGAGGTGCCCACCTCGGTGTGCACATTAAGGTGTGGGTGAGCTGATGTCAGCCCCCCATGGGTTGAGATGAGAAGCTGCCGCTCGCTCTGCTCATCAGGAGCCTTGAGGAGAGAAATTGCATCGTTCTCCCTGCGGTCCTCTGCCCACCTTGAACCAATTTCTGCTCCTTTTAATTCAATTCAGCTCCTCCTGACCTTGGCGGGCTGGAGTTGCAGAGTTTCTCTCAACAGATAGCACCAATTACAGAGGTGTGAAAGTGGAAGACTTTCAATTCGGAGAACAAACCCAAGGAACTGGGACTTTATTGAACTGAGAAACAGGGGGTGGGAAAGGAGGAGCAGACAGGGCCACAGGCTCAGGAGTACTGCCTGGGCTCGCTCTAGAAACCGCAATGCTTTGGCTGACACAGGGGCTGGGGTGCTGAACGCCAGGTTCAGGTGCACAGGGCTGATGCTATCGGGGGACCAGGGATGCAAACCCCACCCTCTGCATGCCTGGCATCACTCCTCACTTGTCAGCAACCACAAGCTTCCACATGCATCCCCCTATGGGCTGATTTCAGAGCGCCCTAAATCAGATCTGACACAAACTGAGTTCGCTTCCCTGCTGTGGATCCAGGTTGGATCCGATTCGCAGCATCTGCAGCCTGATCCGTACCCACGGGCACAGCAGCACCTCCATCCACGCCACTGCTTTAGACTAAGACTGCTTTTTGTCCACCCACAAAGCTATTCCCAGCCAAAGACCGTGGGCCAAGCCTCTGGAACACCAGCAGGAGCCTGGATAGATCTGGGTAGGAGGGCTCTGGCAGGATCGCTGTAGCTGACTGCCTCGGCAGAGATCAACACGCAGATGGGCTTTATAAAAGCTGCCTTCCTACTGCACAGTACAACCTGTGATGATCAGAGAGTCCCCAGACAAAAGCAGGGGATTGTTCAGTTCATGGGAAGGAAGAAGAGACAAGCACCTCCCCAGGCTGAGCTCACTGAAGCTCTTTGTCCAACATGCTCCAGTGCTAAAAGCCCCCTAAAACTAAAGCAAGAAATCCAAGGATAGAAACCAGCGTTACTCTTGCATGAAGCAGTGCCACCAAGGATGTCCCCCCATCATCTCTGGACGTTCCAGGTATTTCACAGGCTGGAATGATGCAGGAAAGCCTCCTCGAGACTTGAAAACATCCCCCTCCAATCCTGTCTGACCATCCCCATCAGCACAATGGCCACGGACCAACCAAGCCCAAGGTCTCCCTTTGATCTAGATGTGACTCTTCCCATATAGGACAACCTTATAGAATGGTTTGGGTTGGAAAGGACCTTAAAGATCATTTGGTTCAAACACCTTGCCATGAGCAGGGACACCTTCCACTAGAGCAGGTTGCTCAAATATGGAAGATGGAGCCTGATAAAGGCCAAAAGTGTGTATTTGGAGGAGAATCCAGACAAATTCTCTTCTCAGCTGCTAACCACTGGATTTGGAGCACCACAGGACTTGCTTTTCCTTTCTATACTTGTTTGTGACTTGCAGTAGCTGATGCTCGGAGTGCATCTTGATCACCTCAGACCATGGCTTCCACAAAGCTCTGCCTTCCAGGCCAAAAAGAGCAATTTGGGGTCCTCCCTGCCTGAATTTTGGACAACCACCCATTTGAGCAGGCTCAACCACCCATTTGAGCAGGCTCAGCATCCCGCTTTGGAACCACGCTCCCAAACCTCAGAGCTGAAGGACCACCAAAACAACACAGTGGTTCGTTTGGGCCTCTCCTGAGATGCCACAGCTCAGGAGGACTCTCAGTAGCCAGTGCACAGCACCTCTCGTACATCCAAGCCAAGCTGCGACCTCGGCTTTCCCCAATACCTGCCTATAAATCCTCCAGCCCAGTAAACAGCCGAATTACAGCTCCCCACCATTGCTTAGCTGCTTCTGACACTAATTGCTCTGTGTAGTGTGTGCAACTGGCAACACCTTATTAAAAGTGAAATATATTATACTGTCCACTCATTGCTACTTTATAAAGATAAAGGATCCTGGCAAAGGCATCAACTCTCAACCTTGCAGCAGCCGGTGGATGCTGCGGTGCACAGACCAGAGGCATGGAATCATGGAATGGTTTGGGTCGGGAGGGACCTTAAAGCTCCTCCAGTCCCAACCCCCTGCCACGGGCAGGGACACCTTCCACTAGAGCAGGTTGCTCCAAGCCCCTGTGTCCAACCTGGCCTTGAACACTGCCAGGGATGGGGCAGCCACAGCTTCTCTGGGCACCCTGTGCCAGTGCCTCAGCACCCTCACAGGGAAGAGCTTCTGCCCAAGAGCTCATCTCAATCTCCCCTCTGGCAGGTTAAAGCCATTCCCCTTGGCCTGTCTCTCCATCGCTTGTCCAAAGCCCCTCTCCAGCTTTCTCATGTTCTCTCCATTAGGTTACAAAGAGCGTTTCCATTTGGAGGACAATGCTTGAGTGAAGAGCGTGCTTGAGAGTTTCCTCTCTGCTCATCTCCTTTCCACTCAGAAGTCATCTCTCAGACCCTGGGTGAAGCCAGGCAGAGGTAAGATGTGAAAGGACGAGGGGATCAACCACACACTGCCCTCCTGACACCTTCAAGACATGCAGAGGGTGCCCTCAACTCACAAAGCCAGACTAAGACTCTTGCTAATCATGAATTCCCATTTCCCTACCTCCAGACATCGCTGCCTCAAGCATGGTACAGCCTCTCCAGGTGATGACACCAGAGCATCCATTGCTCCAATGGTCACATAAGCACAAGCCTAAGAGCACCGCGATGCTCCAGCTCCATGTCAGCCCAGCACAGGGATTTCAGAATCCCAGCCTGGTTTGTGTTGGAAAGGACCTTAAAGCCCATCCAGGTCCACGGGCAGGGACACCTTCCACTAGAGCAGGTCGCTCCAAGCCCCTGTGTCCAACCTGGCCCAATTTTAGGAGCCCATGTATAGCTCTTCCAAACTTTCTCCTGTGTTTCTCAAAGGAGAAAGCCAAAACTCAGTGTTTCACATGACAAGAAGAGCAGAATCCTCCACTTCAGATATGAAGCTACAACAAGGACATGTCTTTTAACACGTGTCTCCACACATACCTCGGGCAAGTCATTTTCCCTCTTCATTCCTTGGCTTCCCTGTCCGCAAAAACAGGAACAACAACATTTCTCTTCTCCGTGTTAAGATCTACTAGAAACAGCCACAACACAATAGTAACACCTGATACCACCGAGGTTCAGTAATAAATGTTTCAATCCAGTCCCTTAGGCCTCGTCTCAGCAGGTAATCTTGGAAGAGTTTTTGGGTTGGTTTTGAACTGATGGGCTATTTTGGGTTGGGAACACGACAGGCAGCACTAGACAGGAGGCAGACACATGGGAGATGCCATCAAAGGCACTTGTGAGTGCTCACAAAGAGATGGTGTGCAGGGAGGGCACAGAAAATCACCCACATGGGGGTAAAGAATCGGCTTGTGGCGACTCATTTGCAGTGAAATTGAGATATATCCCTCCTGTACATCCCAAAGAACATTACATCTACATCCCTCCTGCACTGTGGAGGGTAGGGATGCTATTATTGATCACTTACTGGGCATTTCCCATGTGGCGGAGACAAGAGACCCACCTCCCATCAGCCCTGAGGACCATGGAGCGCAGAAACACAACGTGCAGCATGCTGTGATTCCTGGAGGAAAAGGCATGTCCTAAGCAACAGATTTGAAACAACCAGACTCTTTGGTTCACCAAGTTCAAATCCAAGCAAGATCAATACCTTTTCGCTCCTGAGGTATCAGCAGGTAATTGGGTATCACGCAGTGATGAGCAACCTAGTTTGCTCAGAAGCTGCAAACTTTAATCTTCATCCATTCCTGGTACACAGAATGGAGAGGGAGGAACAGATCAAAGGAGAACAGATCAAATTCAACTGCATTTGGGCCCAGATTGCAGAAAAAAGGATTCATTCTTAAGCAAAACGGCTCAGGCTTCTAAGGTTCAACATCTTGTGAGGACTCAGTGTAACACAACGCAGAGGAATTGTCATCTCCCCAGAGATCACATCCAAGCCCAGCCGTTGCCTCCGCTGGCTTTTAGGCTGCTCTTGACACCCCAACTTCACTGCTTTGTCCCATGGCACCAGCCCTGCCACTGGTTCCAGTGGGGGCAAGGAGATTTTAGACCATGCTTTGCAAGCTGGAAGGCTCCATAGACTTGTCCCACCCAGCTATAAGAGGCTGCCACCCCAGCTATGGAAAGGAGAGGTAGCAAAGTAGACCCATGGGCAGTGAGAGACAGGAAAGCCAACTGTATCTTAGGCTGCATCAAAAGCAGCTTGAGCAGCAGGATGAAGGAGGTGATCCTGCCCCTCTGCTCTGCTCTGGTGAGACCCCACTTGCAGCACTGGGTGCATTTCTGGTGTCCTCAGCATCAGAAGGACATGGAGCTGTTGGAGCAAGTCCAGAGGAGGCCACAAGGATGAGCAGAGGCTGGAGCAGCTCCTGTATGGAGACAGGCTGAGAACACTGGGGCTGTTCAGCCTGGAGAAGAGAAGCTACGTGGAGACCTCAGAGCAGCTCCCAGTGTCTGAAGGGGGCTACAAGGATGCTGCAGAGGGACCTTCGTCAGGGACTGGAGTGACAGGACAAGGGGTGATGGGTTCAAACTG
>NW_009910547.1:174750-175634 GCF_000696875.1 Nestor notabilis
GGATCAACCTGCTCTATGGGAAGGTGGCCCTACCCATGGCAGGAGGTTGGGACTGGATGAGCTTTAAGGTCCCTTCCAATATAAACCATTCCATGATTCTACAGACAGCAGAAGGACCCATCTGACAGGTTCCTGCCAGTCAAAGCTAACTTTGTTTAGAGGTTTTGACATCTGACTAATTCTATCACACTGGCTGGTTGCATTTTGCTCCTCTGGTGCCAGCAGAGGAGGGGACGGCAGGATAGTGGCTTTGCCAAATGTCCTGGCCTGTCCCTGGGAGGCTGGAGATAAGGAGGGCGAGGGACAAGCAGGGACAGAGCCCCTTTGTGTGTGGTACCTCTTGCCATGGGTAGATAGGAAGTGGCTGCCCTGTGCTGACATTTCAGTGACCGCATTAAGATGCACCACCACAGAGACTAAATGTCATTAAGGCTCATTAGAAGTGATAGCATTAAAATAAACATAAAAAATTACAGTGGAAATTAGCCAACACTATGAAATAAAAGAAAGAAATGGGCAGGTCCAGTGGGGACCCTACAGCCAACATCAATGAAGGTCATCTGGACCACTGAGCTGGCTTGGTGGGAGCACCCCAGGTCTCCATGGGCTCTGCCACCACCCAGGAGAGGTCCAGAGGAGGCCACGAGGATGCTCAGGGGCTGGAGCAGCTCCTGTCTGGAGGAAGGCTGAGAACATTGGGGCTGTTCAGCCTGGAGAAGAGAAGCTGCGTGGAGAGCTCAGAGCAGCTCCCAGTGTCTGAAGGGGGCTACAAGGATGCTGCAGAGGGACCTTCATCAGGGACTGTAAGGACAGGACAAGGGGTGAGGGGTTCAAACTGAGACAGGGCAAGTTCTGGTTGGATCTAAGGCAGAAGCGCTCCCCTG
>NW_009910547.1:175711-209115 GCF_000696875.1 Nestor notabilis
GGGGCTTGGAGCGACCTGCTCTAGTGGAAGGTGTCCCTGCCCGTGGCAGGGGTTGGAACTGGATGAGCTTTAAGGTGTCTTCCAACACAAACCATTCCATGATTCTATGATTCCATGTGGCCCCCAAATGCAGCCATCTGTTTGGGATAAGCCTACAGGGATCTATTTCCAGCCTGTTTCAGGACACTACACAAGGTGGCTTTAATGCCCATGTTCCCGGGGCTGCAGGCAGCTCATCGCCAGAACCTCTGCCAGTAGCTGGCACCACGAAGGACACATCCTGGTTGTGCTGCTCCACCAGGGATGGGGTTTTTTAGCAACACACAGGTTTCTTGGGTGCTTCCCATTCAATTAGTGGCCAGCACCACCTGCATTTCACTTATGCACCATGACAGGACCACTGCACAAGGTGCTTGGTGACAGAAGTGCTGCCTTGTCCTTGCGAAGAGAGAAACGTTCCCTCTAACCCCTCTTGCTGTGCAAACGCCATTTCCTTTGGGACAGAGAAGTCATCAGAAGGCCCTTGCAAGATCCTTATTATGACAGAGCAGATTTGAAAGCCCAGAGATCTCCATCCCCCTCCTTCCCTTCTGTCAAAAATTATCATCATCATTTTCCAGCTTGCTGAACAATCAAAGTGTGGCCTATATTTGCCGGAGCTCCTTCCACACGCCTCATGCATAGCAACAAGTCCAGGAAGCAAAAGCCAGAAGGAAATAGTTGGGTGAGAGGAGGTAATGGGCTGGCAGGCAGAGATCGGAGGGATGCTTGGAGAGCACATCGTGGGGTGAAGCAAACCTGATTCCTCCCCAGTCTCACCAGGTCTTATGAGGTGAGTCAGAAAGGATCATGGAATGGTTTGGGTTGGAAAGGACCTGAAGCTCATCTAGTTCCAACCCCCTGCCATGGGCGGGGACACCTCACATTAGACCAAGTTGCTACATTAGACCAAGTTGCTGCTCCAAACTCCGTCCAACCTGGCCTTAAACACTGCATTCATAAAGAATGGAGCCACATCAAGCACAGGTAACCCCAGCTTTCTTCTGTATCCCATGCATAAAACCCTACCAGGGCACCAGTTCTGATCAACACAATGGACATCCCCCATGATTTTGCTGTCCATTGCCAGCATCCCATCCCGAAGCATGGAGCTCACATGAAGGGAAGGGTTGCTGGGCTACCCTTCCCCTGCACTTCACAGCCCACTTCAGTCTCCAGAGCTGTCAATCCAGCACTTTTCACTAGCGCTGAATCCACAGAAAAGGAAATCCAAAAATAACCCTTTTCCCCCCTTCTTTGCCTCATCTCACACGTGTTCTGATTGCACATGACTCTGCTGCACACGCAACGGGTCCAAATTCACCAAAGCCTCCCAAGGAGGCTGCTCTCAACACGGATGCGCCGACGGGTCTCTGCAGCTCCCCCAAGGCTGTGTCCCTCTGGGAAGCTCAGCCCATGGAGACAGCTCCAGCACACAAGATCTCAAAGGATGGTGCCAGAAGGATGGTGCCAGCCTCTTCAATGATGCCCCAAGGACAGGATGAGGAGCAATGGCCCTGCTTGAGAGGAAGCAACACCTCCTTTGCAATACACTCCTGCCATGAGAAGACCATCACCTCCACGCAGCTCAAACCAATGCCCCAAACCACCCCATGCTCCCTAAACCAGGACTAGATGAAGAGCCACCAACTCCAAGGTCCCACTCGGCTGGACTCCACCAGGCTCACGAGGGCGATGCATCCCGTGCCATTCCCACCTCTCCAGCCCTACCGAGCCACCTTGCTTGGTCACACTTTGAGGGTGATAATACAACCCCAGAGCTTTTGAGCAGCAGGCAAGAAAGTGTTTCTTTCCTCTAAGCATGAAACGAAGAGGAGTTCCCTGGAAAAACCCACCCACTGAGCAGCAAGTGTCAAAGCCACCTCTGTGCTGTTGCAGCACTGGTAATTATAAGTACCATGCCTTCATTAGGGATTGGGAGAGATGACTGGGAGGCAAAGAGATGTGCAGCAGAGCTGTTATTAGTTTTAAGTTTAAACAAAGAAGAAGTGTGACAGCTGAGATCATTCCCCATCCTGCACACAGCAGCAGCTGAGAGCATCTCAGGGGATGCTCAGACCACAAGGCAAGAAGGGACAGGGACCAGTGGCCGGCTTTGCCTAACTGGGAAGGGGAAAAGGATAAGGCTGCAAAGCCCAGGATGACCACAGGGTTACAAAGGACTCCCCAGTTTTCCTCTGTCCCCACCTGACTGCAGCAAAAGGATTCTCCTGGGTATCCTGGGAGGGAAACCTTAGGATTTGCACAGAGCAAAAGCTGTGTGTGCCCATTCTCCCATCACATTCCCACCCTACGTCGTTTGGAAATGAGAGCAAGCAGAAATAAAGCCCCCTTCTAAACAGCCAACACCAGCTTTCTCCTTGCTCCAAGGATGGAAGAATCAACCTCTGACAGGGAAACCACAGCCCAAGCCTCAGGCAGGGGAAGACCAGGCAGTGGGTTTTGGGCTTCCCATCCTGCTGGGACCTCTCCCCCAGCACCTGTGACTGATGGAGGATCGATGGCTGCAGCATCTCACCCACTAGTATCCCCAGCCTTTGGGAGAGCACAGAAAATCTCTTTAAGTCCCTCTTGCTCATATTGAAACGACACTAAAGTGGAACGAATGTGCTCCAGGTACTTATTCTTGGGCTTAGTCGCAGGGATCAACAGCCCTCCTCTGCCAGTCCAGCATTCCCTGCCGGAGAGAGGCAACAGCCATGTCACACACAGATGCAACAGTGCTCCTGCAGCAGGATGGCGGGGGTTAACTCCTGCAATAGCTGTTTCTTACCTTCAGACTGGATTTACAACTACCATCAAAGCCAGGCTGCCCAAGCAAGGATGAGGAAGGGGTTGCAAAGCCAGTCTCGGGGGGGGATGCAGGAAGCAAGTGCCATGTACACGGGGTGATAGCAGAGCACTGGGGCACTCAGCAAGCTCTATCTTGACCCAGATGCCCAGGAGCAGTGAAAACTGGGACCATCTATCTCATCCTAAGAGAAGGAACTGATGCCATGACAAGTCATTTCACCAAGGCAGCAATCTAAATGTCTGAGGAAGCTGATGTGCATTGATTTTCACCACCTGTAGAGCCATCATGTCACACCACAACTGCACATTAGCCAAAGAGACGCCCTCCCAGCCCCAAATTCATTCTCTAAGTGCATCACAGCCCATCCCGCTACTTCCCAAAACAACAGCACCCAAAATGCCCAGTAGTTCAAAGCATTTACCAACAGCTTGACAAGTCCATTACCCATCCCACGTCACCATCCTGCAGCACTGGGCACATTAAAACCCCTCAGCATCCTTCCCATGAGGAAAAACCCACCTCCGAGAGCAAGTGATGTCCAGGAACCCGCCTCCCCCAAGGCACCAGATGACAACAGCATTAAGCCTTCAAAATCCTTTTCCATGTAAACTTGTCTTGCAAAGGCATAAAAAGCTGCAGAGTAAGACACTGTTGCTGACCAGAAGGGTCAGGGTTTCATTATTGCATTAACCTTTGGTGTCTTTAGATTCCACAGGAGTAATTTGGTAATGAGATGACATGAGCCCCGATGGGGAAAACGCATCTTTCCTAACAAAAGTAAAAGGGGGGGGAGGGGACTAGAACAGAGGTGGGAGCAAGAGAAAGAGGGGAAAAAACCTGGCAAATAAGCTATTACAGCTAATAATAACTTTGCGATGCTATTTTCTGCAGGAGCCTTCAAGTTGTGATGTTTCCCTTCACTCTAATTACACCTTCTAAAAGCAGGTTCCCTTCTCACTCTAACCCCGTGTGAAACTCCCGCAGGATTCGGATAAAAACAGAGAATCAGGCTTCACAAACAGCCTCTGCGTATCCCAGGGGAGCGTCACCTGCATCAAACATGTGGGAATGTGCTTGCAACTAATAAACAGCTCCCAGAAAACCCCACCGTTTGGGGAAGGTGCAGGATCAGAGGCTTGGCAGGGACCATTCCAACTCCCTCTGCACCAGCTCCCAGCCAGGGAGACTTTGCCAACGTGACTTGAGAGTGAAACCCCGACCAAAATCAGTGCTGCAGCCAGATGGGGCAGGCAGGGAACACATCCCACCTCTGCAAGCCAAAAGAACAGCCTAGGAGATGTTTAAATCCCATCTTTTCAGGCAGAAAGGGGTTGGTGTGGGAGCAGGAAGGCAAAGCACCAAGCAGCCTTCAGCACACTGGAATATTTCCCTTCCTCTCATGCAGGCAGCAGGTTTCAGCTTGACGGATTAAAGGCTGAGCCCAGCTGGGCAAAGTCCTGGGCTGGTTTGGCTCAGGGGACATTCAAAAGCCAAAGCAGATATTGCTGCTTAATAGAAATAAGAGGGGAAAGCTACAACTGCTTAAGTGTGGATCAAGAAACCTCTCCCAAGTTACGGGGGGCTTAAACACATGGAGCTTTTCCTTCTCTGGCACACACGGATGTCAGAGCTAACCCAGCCACATCCCAAGGCAACTGCAGCAGGGCACCAGCAAGCCACAAATGCTTCATGCCACGTGTCTGCCAGCTCCTGCAGCCTAAGGACACCTGGATGACAACCCATCGAGTGTCACACATCCTCCCATCTATCTTTGCATCCATTTCTTTGCAATATCAACCCAGAGGAACCTCATGTAGCAACAGGGTGAAGGAGCCAACTCTCGACTCGGCACAGGTTCGGTGAGGCAAGCTGCCTCGGGGTAACATTCCCAATAAACCCCCTTGCATTTGGTAACACCAGGGTGCTCACACCGCCCCATCATCCTTCTGCTGCTCACGTGCTCAACCAGAGCTGCACCATTTTGGTCGAAGGCATTGCTGAAGAGCTGGAAGCATCGCTGTTGGAAGTCCTCAACCAGCCAACGCACCACAGGGTAAAGCACATCATATCCCACAGAGCATCAGTGGTACCCAGCCCCATTCCAGGGCTCTTTGCTGCCACAGGATGTGGCTGATCCTATGGCATGAGCCTCCACAAGCAAGATTTAAGCCGAGTCCCCTCATGCTCATCACATCTGTGGGAAGAGCCAGCTAACACAGCTAACCTCTCCTGCACCAACCTCATCCTCTTCCCACACACGCCAGCCCTGCCCAGCAAAGCACTGTAACTAAACCACGGAAAGCTGCTGGAATTACAGCCGTGCCTCTTCCCTGCCCTTCCAAGCCCAACAGAATTCCCGCTGGCAGTCACAAAAACCCCTACATTGGGTTAAAATCTGCTCTGAGCTTCAACACCCAGACTCCATCTGCTTGCTCCGGAATCTTTTCAGCTGCTAAAAGTGCACACATCATCATCATCATCAGCCAAAAAACGCCAGTGACTTTTCAGCTCTGTGGTCCACCCCCATCACTCCTTCCCCATGGATGCAGAGCACGGCTCTGCTTGCTGCCCCACCAATCCCAGCATCCCCCCCACTCCTCATGCCATAGGGATGAGGCTGAAGCCCATTTCGGGAACAACCTGCAGCTCATGGAGGTTGCGGCACCTTCGCCGCAGCCCAACGTGGTCCCCCCTCGGGTACCAGATTGGGGGGTTCATTCTCACTTTGCAAAGGGAGCAAGGGGCAGGCACCCGAGTTTGGAAGCAGGGATGAGGGGAAGCGCAGGGAATAGCATGACAAGAGGGAAGGCACAGGAGGGGCACAACTTTGAAGGGGGAAAAGCTCCGTAAGCCCCTCATTTACAGCAGAAGGCTGCCCGAGGGGATGGATGGATGCTGCTCAGCCTGGGGGCTGCCAGATCCCAGCCAGCCCCCACTGCAGATGCCAGCACCACTCGGGTGCCTGCCTATGGGGACAGCCCTGCCATGGGGCACAGGCATGAACCCCACACTCCCTGGAAGCACTCGGCAATTCCCCTGCTGCAGAGCAACTCGCTGCCTGCCTGCATGTGTGCATTCGTGCTCAATGGGCATGAAGTCCGGGTCCCCCACGCGCTCTGTCTTCCCCCCCCGCGAGCCGAAACCTTCCCATCCCCTGGAGACAAAGCTTGATGCACTACCTGGGATGAAGAGGAGGGCAGTTGTGGCCGTGAAGACGATCCAGCAGGCAGGATGGTACATCTTGGAGCTGCGGTTAGGCTAGAGGCTGATTTGCTTGCTGCTTGCTGCTGCCTCTGCTGCTTTCGTCTGCGCTGAATTCTGAGCAGGTTTAAATCCAATGTTTGCAGAGGGAGGGAGACTGAGTTAGTGAGCTGGAGAGAGACAGACGGGAGCAGGCAGTCAGTGGCTTGGATTTTTCCTTGCACACACACACACACACAACTAGCAGAAGGAGCACCAGGCTCCGTGCGTGCACTGGGGGAAGCAGACCTCCTACCAGGCACCCATTGGTTCAAGATGCTGAGTGACACACGCTCACTTGCTCTTCTGCAGGGCTCACTCTGCTACCAGGGAGTTAAATGTAGGCATCGACCCCCTGAGCATCCCTCCCAGTGGTACCTGGGATGGAGGGAGCAGGTACCAGGGATGGAGGGAGCAGGTACCCCGGGGATGGAGCGAGCAGGTACCCCGGGGATGGAGGGAGCAGGTACCCCGGGGATGGAGGGAGCAGGTACCCGGGGATGGAGGGAGCAGGTACCCCAGGGATGGAGGGAGCAGGTACCCGGGGATGGAGGGGCTTAGAAATCTTTGGTCCCCAGCCTGAAGCTGGCTGCTGGGGCAGCTTCAGCCCCTTGGTTCACCCCTGCCCTTCTGTGGGCTCTGTTCCCCTCCCCAGAAGCCACCAACAGCTTTGCCTACTGCCAAAGAGAGGCAAAGCAGCAAGCAATGGAAGGGTTTTAGCAAGAGTGGGTGTTTTTCACACCAAAACTCTGAAACCAAGCAGCATCTTCTCTGTGCATCCCAGCCAGAGCTGGATTTTATTCCCTACAGTAGGCTCACCGAGCCCAAAAGGATGTTGAGCACTTGCTCCTGCAGACCCCCTGCCTGATACCATCCCCTTCCCAAGGCCAGGAAGTTCTTCCTCAGGCTCTGTGATGCAACCCTCTCCTTCCAGCTGTCACAGTTCCTACCGGTCCCTGCTTTCCCCCTTTGTCACGTTCCCAAGCCCCAAGCATCCCCACACAGAGCATCAGACACCGCTTCCCACCTCTCTGCCACGTTTCCCCTTCCCACAGCCACCCCCAAAATGACAGCATGTGCCAGCAAGGGCTTCAGTTTGCTGCATTGCCAGAAGAACAAGGGTAGCAAAGAAGAAGTTTCCAAAAGAAAGAGCACTTATTTTTGATGTTTTCTAAATAAAAAAACAGACATTTCTTATTTTGCATTCATTGCAGCTTTGTTAAAAATAAATCAGAAGCATTTTTTTAAGGCTTCAAGACAAACTCAGATGCTTAATTTTGCTCCAAACTCTCTCTTTCCCCACTAAAACAGGGCTAAAAGTCTTTTCTTTTGTGTTCCAGACCAGTCCAAGAGTACTTTTAGGCCAATGCTTTGGACTTCTAGCTATGACCCCACTAAAGCCTTTTGGTTCCTGCTGGCACAAACTCCTTCCTCCCCCATCTCAGGGCTGCATCCTGCTCCTCGCCTTAGTGCTCATCAGCCTGGGCACCTCTCACTATCCCCAGGCCCTCAAGATGCATCAGTTCCCTGGACCTTCCTCCCTCAAGATTCCTTTTGGCATTGAACTCATCATCTCATGGAGTGTTTGGAAAAGAGACACTTCACATCCACGCACAATTCCTGGATGGACGATGTATCCACAAACACCCACCTTCAAACAACATGGAATCATAGGATCCACCAGGCTGGAAAAGACCTTTAAGACCAGCAAATCCAAGCACTGCCAAGGCCACCACTGACCCATGGCACTGAGGCCTCGTCTACCTGGGGTGTGAACAGGGTTGGTGCCTCCAGCACTGCCCTGGTCAGCCTGTTCCAATGCCTGAGCACCCTTTCCATGAAGGAATTGTTCCTCAGCTCCAGCTAAACCTCCCCTGGGGCAGCTTGAGGCCGTTTCCTCTTGTCCCAGCCCTTGTTCCTTGGGAGCAGAGACCAGCCCCCTCCTGGCTCCATCCTCCTGTCAGGCAGTTGGAGAGAGCGAGAAGGTCCCCCCTGAGCCTTCTCTTGTCCACACTAAACCCCCCAGGTTCCTCAGCCCTTCCCCATCACACTTGTGCTCCAGGCCCTGCTCCAGCTCCGGTGCCCTTCTCTGGCCCCGCTCCAGCACCTCAATGTCTCTCTTGGAGTGAGAGGCCCAGAACAGAGCACAGGATTTGGCCTCACCAAACTCCTCACATCCAAACCCAGCCCCAAAACCCCAGTATCTCCTTCCCTGCTGTTGTTCTTCACCAGGTTTCTCCCACCACTTGTGGCAGCGGGGTGCAGACTAATCAGACATAGCAAGAACATTCCTTTCCACACATCTCTTATCTCACGTTAATTCCATAAAAAGCAGCACCAAGGAGCTGGAATGACATTTTCCATGCACAAAGCTATATCCGTCATGCTCTCAAGGGGGTTCTCTCACCCGGAGAGGGATGGGAGCCACCAGGACAAACTTTCCCTGGCTTTTAGCCATTAATCTTTATTCATTTTCTACTCTGCATGAATAAATCACAAGTTTTTAAAAGCTTTTAACTCAGCCATATTCCCACATTATCCTGCTGTAAAGCATCCCACCTTTTCTTTTAATAGGAGTGTTTTATTTTAATAGGAGTAAATTTACACTGTTCACAGTAACTTCAACCTCTGAAAGAGCCAAACCATCACCTTGCTCCAGATGAGGACCTGGTTGGACTTGGCAGCCCTGGGATAAAGGCTGGACTTGATCTTAAAGGTCTTTTCCAACCTGGTTGATGCTCTGAGGACAACGAGATTCCTGTCCTGCATTTCCTTTTAATTGATACCCAAACAGCCAACATGAAGCAAATTCACCCTTTGCTTCACAAGTGCTTTGGGAAACCAGCTGCAAGGAGGCATTTGGGGTATCCCAGGGCTGCATCCTGCATGGACAGCCCAAGACAGGGATATTTGTCCCTGAAGGGGACTCAGTTGAACCCTCCGCTGCAGCTCATGCTCCAAAATCCAGCCCTGGTGAGCTCTGAATTGCCCCAAGGCAAAAAGGAATATTGTTATCCTTAAGGAAATATGCACAAGAGCATTTCTTATTAACTGAGATGTTTGATGGGCTCAGAAGAAACACATTAGGAAAGCTCTATTTGGGCAAATTTCAAACCAACACCTTCTTCATTCCTTTCTTCCCACCACATTTCTCCCATACACCTTTTAGTTCCCACCTGGCAATGGCCATAACCCAAATCCAACACACATTTTGGTCCCCAAATTGCAAAACAACCCCACAGCTCTATATGTATTTAGCTGGCGGAGTTTTCCTGGGATATTTAGGGTTGTTTGGGGCATTTTTGATGTCAAGCAGAGAATCTAAAATGCAGATGTAACCTTGACACACAGCGCCCGGTCCAGGAGGTGGCATTATGATCCCTGGGCACATTCCAACATCATTTTTCTGTGTGTTTTCAGAGAGGCTTTTTTTTCCTCCCAACCTGCCTCAATGCATATTCACATCTAGGACCATGCTTTAGTTTTCCATCAAGAGATTCCTTCGCGCTTCCCTTAAGGAAAAGGGGGCTGCAGCGCACCCCAAACGCAGGGCTCACCGCGCCCGATGCGCTGCCTGCTCCTTCCCAACCCCATCCACGCAGGGATCCCCTTTCCCATCCCACTCCAAATGATTCCCAACTCCCGTGCACCTCTCCAATGGGCTGCTGCTTTGCAAGTGCTCCTATTACTGGCTCTCTGCTCTCCTCCCGTGCTGAGCCGCTGGGTCAGGGAGGAAGGGATGCCCACGAGGGAGAAGGGGAAGTATCCCAAAACCAGCATGCCTGTGGGCTTTCCCCTCCCCTGCCCGCCTCCTTCCTGTCCCCTGCGGCCCCCCTCCTCTGTGTGTGTGTGTGTCTGCCTGAATGAAAGGCTACCCTTTTCTCCTTGACATCTTGTTAGAATGTGAATACAACATCTATTGATTTGCATTTCGTGCGAGGAAAAGGGGGGAGGAAAGTCGCTTTTCTTTTATTCCCCCCTCTCTGAACTCAAAGCTACTACAGGAATACACAGAAGATGCAGGGGAGAGCAGCCTGAGCTGCATCCCCACAGCACCCCCGCTTTACCCATCACTTTTAGGCACCCCCAACTCCCTGCACAGCACAAAGATCATCTTGGAGACTGTAGCAACTACATCTCCCCCCGGATACATGTATCCCCCCCTCCAGGTGCTTCTCCATCCCTTACCAAGGGCAAACAAGGTGAGTTACCCCAGGCTGGGCAAGCAGCACGCACCCAGCTCCATGGTGAAGGCAAACTAGGCAAGGTGACTAAATAAGCAGGAAAAGCAAAGGGAGGAGCAGGATGGTGCTGGGGAGGAGATGCAAGCTCACCTCTTGCATTTTGAGGTGTGTATTAACCTGCAGGCACCCTCCTTTCACTCAGGCGCCCAGCCTCCGTGGTAACACAGACCCCAAGCATCCCCCTTAGGCAGGGCTAAGGGTGAGCATCCTGCTCCTCCAAACCAGGGATGCTACGGAGGGATAAAGCCATGCCATGGCACAGGAGAGGACCAGCACGATGAGGTGATGGCAAACAGCTCCACCTCACCTACAGCAGCAGGGTGCTGGGAGGATTAATTAGTGTTTGCAAAGCCCTTTGAAGATAAAGAGAGCTCTGAACAAGGAGGGAGATGGAGGCCAGGATTGGGAACCCTGTCATGGTGGGGTTTCTTATCGGGTGTGCAAGCTGCAGCCCCGGCTGGGCAAACGCCAAGTGGGTGCAGATGAAAGGGAGAAGGGGAAAATATCCACAGCGTGAAAAAGACAGAGAAATCAAGCACATGCTGCTTGGGAAAAATGAGTGAGAGAGACATGAAAAGGTGGGATCTGAGTCTCTAAAAGCTGGAGAGACCTGCTATTGATTCTGGCTTGGGAAGAAGGGGCCTGAACAAGAGCTGGTGTGTTGTTAAGTGCACTTAGCTCCTCTTGTTAGATGGCAGAACGGGGCCAGATGGACAGGGTACTAATTCCCATCAGGAATCATTACCAGCCACGTGCTGGATGAGGTACCTCCAGCAGCAAAGGCAGCACTGTAAGGCTGGCAACCCGGCAGCATCCCTGGGCAACCTACCCCAATTGCATAAGAGAAGCTTTATCTTCCATTTAAAGAGAAGTCCTTGTACCTCAACTTGTGCCTGTTGCCCCTTGCATTTGCTCCCAGTCACCCAGACCATCCCATCTCCTGGGAGAAATCCTCATGGGAAGAGCCAGTGATGGGGTTTCCTCCCTTCCACAGCCATAAGGAGGATGGGTCCACTCCATAGAGCAATAAACCAGAAGATGCCCTCACACAAACCTTTGATCAAAGCCATTATCCATTGCTATAGTGCACAGAACATTACCTCTGCACAGACATCAAGCTCCTTCTGCACCACATCCCATCTCCACATGCCCTACCGCTCCGGTCCCCCCATTCCATCAGCTCCTAACACACACTGTCCAGAGCTGGGGCAGAATTCCCTTCTCCCAGTGATGGATTGAGAAAGGAGAGTTTTGCTTGCTTGGCTTTGATCAAAATGACTGAACGTCAGGGGGAATGAAAAGAAAACAGGGCAGAAATGATGCATCCTGATCCATAAGCAGGAGCTGACGGTTCAAGGATAATTCAGGCATCGCTCCCTGGGTTTTCTCTGTCTTTTTTTTCCCCCCTTCTTTTAAAGAATGAGAGCGAAAGAAAACAGGTTTTTTAAGCTTTGCTCCCTTTCATTTTGCACCGAGTTCAGTGGCTTTTCCTCTGTAGCTCAGGTAAGAACAGAGGGCTCCAGATTAAAGACAAACACGGCAGCAAGCAGAAAGCTGCCGAGATGACAGAGAAGACAAAGTCAGGAAAGACAAAGGAAGGGAAAGTCTGGTTTCTGCAAGATTCCCACTTTGGGCTTTTCTATGGATTAATCCAGAAATGGGAAGCAAGCTACACACTCAAGACTCTGATCCCAACTCTCTCAGCCTGGATGCGGGGATACAGGACCACAAACAGCATCAGAAACCTTGTCTCAGCATGTCCAGGCTCTCACAGACATTTAATACAGCCTGGATTTTTATAGCTATCAAGGTGGGTGGACAGATGGACAGACAGACAGCACGCTAGACTGACAGCTCTAAATACCTCTCTGCACGAGTGTGGGTAGCATGCAATTGTAGTGTCTCCTGCCAGAGCATCTCACATGCTGGCGAAACACCCAGCTCACTTCAGCCCTTGGTCCTCTTCCACAGCACCCAGCGAGATGTGGGTTTGGGTGAAGACCTTGGTTTCATCACTCTCAAGCCCAACCAGGGCCCATCAGCTGCTCCCAACAGCATCACCCACCACGGTGAGGCTCCTTCTCCTTGCTAGGTTGGGATGTCTCCAACTCCAACACTTCTTGGGACCAAAACCACCCTGTAAGTTTGGAGGGGATTTGCCCACAGCCATTCCCCTTCCATTGCAAAGCCATTGATAGGTCACCCCATAGGCCTGGGGTTCTTCAGGGTCCACATCTCCTTTGCAAATGAGCCTGCAATGACACACTCTCAGTGTCCCCAGAGGCTCTGCTAGGAAACTTTCCCTGCTGTCTTGTTTATAGGTCTATTCTTAGCTCAACTTTGCCTCGCTGCAGAAAACAGCAGAAGCCTTTCATCCCGTGACCCCAAAGCACCTTAAAGAGTGTGAGCTGAGCTTCGTGGAGAGGAAATAGCATCCTCTGTTAGACAAGGGGGTCAACCAGGAACAGAGGCAGCAGAGCAGGGCACAGCAAACACACAGCAGAGGCTTTAGATGTGGCACAAAGCAAGAGGCAAGATGGAAAGCATGAGCAAGGTGAGTGAGGTAGCCCTTCTCCTCAATGTGAAAGCACCTCTGTGACCATTCTCATGGTCGGTCTGCTCCAGATAGCACCCACTGCTCTCTGCTTAAGGCACTGAAAGGTGGGAAATACATGACCAAGAGCCTGTTTTCAACCAGGAGCAGCAGAGGGGAGGTTGGCTGCGAATAGACCCACCCTTGGGATGCTCCCAGGGGAAGGGACCTCCAGGAGGTTGTGAAGCCACCAAACCACCTTGTTCTCACTCTGCTCCTGGATGAAACCACTTTGTTTCCTTTTGTACCTCATACTGCAATGGTGATCACCCAACTGCAAGGGCAGCCCTGCCCCAGGAGCTCCAGTTGCAGCACTTGGTGCAGTTCTGGTGTCCCCAACATCAGAAGGACATGGAGCTGTTGGAACAAGTCCAGAGGAGGCCACGAGGATGAGCAGGGCCTGGAGCAGCTCCTGTATGGAGACAGGCTGAGAACACTGGGGCTGTTCAGCCTGGAGAAGAGAAGCTGTGTGGAGACCTCAGAGCAGCTTCAGTGTCTGAAGGGGGCTACAAGGATGCTGCAGAGGGACCTTCATCAGGGACTGGAGTGATCGGACAAGGGGTGATGGGTTCAAACTGAAATAGGGGAAGTTCAGGTTGGATATAACAAAGCTCTTCCCTGTGAGGGTGCTGAGGCGCTGGCACAGGGTGCCCAGAGAAGCTGTGGCTGCCCCATCCCTGGCAGTGTTCAAGGGCAGGTTGGACACAGGGGCTTGGAGCAACCTGCTCTAGTGGAAGGTGTCCCTGCCCGTGGCAGGGGGTTGGAGCTGGATGAGCTTTAAGGTCTCTTCCAACCCAACCCATTCCATGATTCTATGCTCATCACCTAACTCGGGGAGGGAGAGCAGGTGCCTGGAGAGGGGGCACCGCATCCTCGTGCAGCACACAGAGTATTTTCCATATGCTGCCTGATCAGTTATATCAGTTTCTTCAAATGCTCTTGCACAGCTATTTCGGAGGCATCATGTGGAACCATCTGTTATGTTATATATTGCACAGAGCCCGGCCAATTTGGAGATACTGTAATTTTATCTCCTCCATTTCATATGCGGTGCAGGCATTTTGCAAGGCGAGACTTGACGGGGAATGGGAATTTGCAGAGGGATGGAGCACACGTAAATCAAAAGACAAAGCCCTAAAATGAGTGGCAACAGCAGCTCCCACCCATCCCCGACACTGGAAAGGAGTTTTGAGGGAAGAACCTGGATATTTTAGGTCTATGCCTACATTGTTCAGGGTGGAACGCACCTCTCCCCATCTCTCCCACTGCATCCCTGCCTCTACCAGCAATGCTGTAGGGTGGAGAGACGCCTCCAGCATCTCACAGATGTCCTTTTCCCTGCTTCCCCCAGCTTTTCCAGGCAGAATTAGAGTCCCCCCATTCCCCATCACACCCTAGAGCCACGTCTCCCCTTGCAAACCCAACATCCTTGGCAAGGGATGTTCCACACTGGGGAGCACTGGCAGCAAGAGGTGGAGCCAAATATTGTGCAACTTGGCCCAGTTCAAGAGCCCATCAACAAAAAGCATCTCTGCTTTGTGGGGTGAGCAGCAACAGCAACAGGCCATGACAAGCATCATGAAGGTGAAATTCTCCACCTGAATAACTCTATGTTGCAAGAGCAGGGGAAAGCGAGTGCTCCCAACTCATCACCACTTGTAGCAACTCCTTCTCAAATGACAAGCAAAGTTTGCTGCTGCTCTGCTCAATCTCTTCTGATTTCATTAGGAAAAGAGACATTAAACCAGCAGAAAGCTTCAGATTTCCTGTGTTTTTCTGGCTCCCTCCTCTGGCACTTGGAAATATTTGTAGTTTGCAATGGGTCTGGCCAGGAAGTAAATGGAAATACACCCAGTGTCCTCCTTGGTTGGACCCGCTCTTCAAGTCTTGCTCTGACCCATCACGAATAATCTGGGGTTTAAGAGCTTTTTTTTTATATATCCTTGCTACTGTAATTCCAAGGAAAAGGAGAATTCAGCAAAAAATCCTCTTGTTACTGTTTAATATCCACAAAGTAGTCAAATACACTTGAAGGAAAGCAATGGCAGCACCAGAGCACATCGCTTACAACGACCACAGAGGATGATGCAAGAACATCACAGCTGACCCCTTGAGTGTTCCCCCACCACCATTAAGAAGACATCACCTTATGTCTGGAAGCCGTGGGGCTTCTTTCTCCCAAAGGCAGAGGTGTCACAGCAGATTGTGTGACTGGCTTTGATTTTAACCAGACACCTCCATTCTCCAATGGAGGGCTGGCACCATCTTCACAAATGGCATAAATCTCTGCTTTCAGTTGTGTTTCATTTTTGTCTTAGTTCATTAATAAGCATTAATACCTCAGGTTTGTGTGCATTTCATATGCTTCCCAGCACTTCAGTTTTGCAGTTGAAAGGGACACTTCAAGGGCTTTTTCGACATTATTGTTCTCAAAACCCTTCTGATGGAAAACAGCATTTCTATCCTGGTTTAAAACTTGTAAACAACCTTTCCTCTTTATAAAGAAATAAAGTCTGTTTCTCCAGCTACCAAATACAAGCAAGCAGAGAGCTACAGGGAGCCTGTTAACTCTGGCAGCTCAGGGTGTTCAACTATAACAAGTAAGCATGCTTGCTCTCCATCTTCCCTCTAAAGTTTCAAAGACTCTGGATGCCACCACCCAACTCAAGCATGTAAACCAAGGTTCTTACTAAAGCATGAGCTGAGCTTAAGGAGATGCATCCATCTGGCACCCAAATAACCTAATTGAGGGCGCTCTGCTACGGGGCACAGAGTTGAAGCTGATCCCATACTCTGGTCCCCAAAGGTGGGTCTCGTAGCAAGTATGTTATCTTCTACCATGGTGCTCCAGAGGAAGATCCAAGCCAGGCCTCCGGAGTGGGAATGGATAGGGAAAAGAAAGAAGTCCAGAGCAAGAGAAGGGAAGCTGCAACAGGCACACAGAGGAAAACTGCCGCTCCAAGGCACTGCAGAATCACCAGACCCCCTCCAGAGCTGCTGCCTCCTTCCCCAGGCACCCAGCACTTCACATCTGGAGAGTTACTTCTGCACGTCAGTCATTCCCCACACGGCTGTGGAATACCCAGCTACAAGCTACATGAATATTGACAGGGCAGGTTATTAAATCAACAGATCTGCTCAAGCATTTGATATTGACCACTTCAAGAAGGCAAAACAACAAGGCCTGTGGGACAGAGAGTTTCATCCAGTCCCAAACTGGATAAGCATGAAGGTGACGAAAGCGCTGGATATGGCCCTTGGCTCATGTCCTGAACCCCAGCTGGGAGATAAGGAAGGAAAGGAAAGCCCTAGAGAGACAAGGAGGCAAAATCCTTGCACAGGAGCAATGCCTTGATAAGACATTTGTTTTTCTGGTTCTGTTCCCTTCTGGTCAAGTAACTTGAAAATTCAACAGCCGTGCACAGAGAACTGGGGCAAGGGAGGAGCACAAAGGCCATGTATTCCTCAGGGGACCATCAATCACGGAAGGCAGGCTGCCAAACCACCCTCGAGCTTCCCAAATGTGTTAATAGATGGGATTAGAGAGCTCCTTCTGGGGATCAAAGCAAAGCTCCAGCTCCCAGAGGCCTCCTTTTGCAGCAGCTCCTGTAAATACTTTCTTCCAGGGGGGTGGGGTGGGGGGGTCCCAGTCCCCTGAGTCTCATTAAAGATCTTGAAAGAAAACAAAACTTCTTTGAGGGAACCACATTTCATCCCATTTCCAGCCAAAATGACACAGAGATGCCAACATTGTGTTGTTTGGATGGGTCTCAATGCCTAACACGCAGCACCCCACCTCCAAAAGGTGCATCATCACCACCCCTGCTCTGTAATTAAACTGGAAATTACCATTCAGAGGTTGTGTGGCCAATGGTATCCATCTTTCTGATCTCAACCCATCGAGATATAATAACTACAACAGGAGCTTGCTGGAGAAAATGAGTGTTACAAGCCCATCTGCTTTGGATCACAAGAGTTCACAACCAGGAGTGGCAGTAGCCTTGCAGCTCATGCCCCCCGGTAATAGGAACTTGCTGATTTCATGAACTCAGAAAGCAATGCAAAGGAGAATCATTCTTCATAATTGTTTTTCCACTTCTCCTCCAGCTGCAGGAATAATGACTGCACAATTCTCCTAACAACATGATCATAATCTATCAGTTCTATGAACTATAGAATGAACCCAAAGAGATAATTGGTGCAGGCACTGAATGATAAACATGTCAAGATTATGATTTCTTTGCTTAAAAATGAAACGAAGATATGATTGGAAATGCCATGCTTGGGGAATATGAGCAATATTCCCATGTTCCATCATCTAAATTAGTTTATAATCTGCATACACTTGTATTTTTAGGCATTGTTCGAAGGCAGGGGAGCTGTAAAACATTAAGATCCAAACATCATCAGACTTTCTCCTTCAACATCACCTTCCCAGCAAAGAGCAAGACGTGCGTCAGAAGGTCCCATTAGCCCCACAAGCAGATGTGAAGGTGCAGGGAGTCTCCAGAGGGTTTATCACCTCCTTTCTGTGGGGTTTACAACCCCAGAGAGCTGCTTTAAGCGCAAGGTTTGTACACACGCCAGCAGCAAGCTCAGCAGGCAATGGATTTGAGCGCGGCACCTTCCTGCTGCTCCCAGACGGATGACAAAACCTAAACTATAGCAAAACTCACCTGAATCCCAGTTTGGGACACCAACAAACCCAAACTGTACTCACATGTTGAAGCAGCTCCTTCAGCTGCACCCTCCTTCATTTTCCAGCAGCAATAGAGATGAAAAAGGATGGAAAATGGTCAGAATTTAGACACCTCTGGAAAGCTGCTGCTTTCTCCCAGTACCTGGGGAGGGGATACTTGGGAAGAGCCAGAGGTTCTGGGTCTAATTCATGCCCTCGTCCTGTGCAAAGATGTCCTGCATCCCAATGAAGCCCCCATCACCCTTTGCAGCCCACAGGGAATTCCTAGGGAGCACCAGGTGGAAAGGGAGACTACTGAAGCATGGAAGAGGAACTAACAGGTCCCTCTGCATGTGACTGTTCCTGTCACTGCTCAGAAAGCCCCTGGGGCTCTCTGGAAGAACAGGGAAGGCGGGAGCCACAGCCAGGCTTGCTGCTCGCTCCATATGGCACCCATTAGCCTGTTGCTGGATGGCACTGACAGCACACAGCAAAAGCCAGCTGCTAGTGAGCTCTATAGGCAGGGAAAGAAGGATGGGGAGGAAGGAGAAAGGCCCATGGTCCTGCATCCTCCACCAGCCCCAAAAGCACGGGTGTGCTTTGCTGTGGCCCCTCCAACGGGTCTCTCTCAAGTGCTTTGCAAAGCACTGCGCAGGGAGTGGAACCTTTACACTTTACATCCTCAGGGATGTGAGCAACCTGGTCTAGTGGGAAGTGTCCTTGCCCATGATCTTGAGGTCCTTTCCAACCCAAACCATTCCATGATGGTGATGGGAAGCACAGAAAGGGACAGACTCTGCAGGAGCCAGAAGCAAAAAGTGAGGGGGAAACCAGGAAAGGAAGCTAGAAAGATAAAAGCACCAATCCCATCCTTTCTCTGCTAAAATACAAAGTCCCTTAAAGCCAGTCTACTGAATTAAAGAGGAAACCCTAGAGAGCCTCCATGCTCATGAATAAATTCAATTTGCCATCTCGTTTTGAACTTATAAAAGCCAAGACTCTCTAAACAAGAGACAAAGCCTCCCACTGTGCCTCCAGCCACCCGAATACAAGCCCTTGGACAGGGCATCATGATCCTTGGGGTCCTTGAACAAGCCAGGTCCTGTCTCTTGCCCTGTCTCCCAGCCCTGGTCCTGGTGACCAAACCCCATGTGACAGGAGGTGCTTGCTGGGTGCACAACCAGGACAGGGAGGGAATTTGCATTAGGTTTTCCAATGGCATTATTTCTTATCACTTGTATTTTCTTGCTTCGTGGTACCTAACCCAGCATCTCAGTGACACAGCCACTCTGGGACACAACTCCCTCACCCAGCAAAACAAATCCACTCCTAAGTAAAACCCAATTCAAATCCAGTTCAAATGAGACCCTGAACATCAGCCCCTTGGCTGAATGTACCCAACACTTTTGCTTTTGATATGAGATACAAACCACCATCAGCATCACTCCTATAGGATGATGCAGGGATGGAGTTGGCCAGGCTCTGGCTCATGGAAGCCTGGAATTCTGCACATAGAAGGCTGCCAGCAGGACCTGAGCAGGTTCCTAATGTAACTGCAGTGCAGAGGAAAGGAGCTCATAGAATCACGGAATCAACCAGGTTGGAAAAGACATCCCAAAACATCCTTACTCAAGCGTTAGGAGCACTATTACAGGCCTTGTAAGTTTTACTGTATTTTAATGCCTGTTGTGTCCCTCGTGTGTTGGGAACACAGCACAGCCCTGTCTCAGTGCTTGGGAACCAGCACTGAAGCACAGAGGGAACTCAAGCCAATTGAATTACTTGCTGCAAGTAACATGTTCAAGAACTGATGTTCTGGTCAAACTACTCACAATTCCTTTTCTTTCCCTTCTTTTCTGAATTGCTGACTGGCTCTTTAGATCATTGGATAACATGAAGGAAATGATTGGGATGCTTTGCTTTTCTTTCCCCTTCGTTGCCATCAAATGAAGTTATCCAGGAATCCATCTGCTGGAAACCAAACCAAACCAGACATGACAAGTCTATTTTCACCATCAGGTGTAATGCCAGCAAAGCTCTTGGTGAGCAGGGAGGCCACAGGGTGAGTGCAAGAGGAGCTGGGATGGGCTTGGACACTGGGGAAGGTTGCACAAGTAATACCCTAAATAGGGAAAAGGTGTTTGCTTTGATAAGATAAAGGGAGTTTTGGAGTTGCATTATGCCAGTGCAACCTATTAGTAAGTCATTAGCAGTAAAGTAATATTCTAGTGGTTAATTAGACTAATAAGCCTCAGTGGCAAAGGCTAAGACTTGAAGCAGAGGGAACCACAGAGCGTTGCTGTGTGGATTCATCTCCTTCCAGGACTCCTGCAATCTACCTGCTCCTTGGCAGCAACCACTTCTATCTGCATTGCAAACAGAGCTTACAAGAGATGACGTTCCTTGGTGAGCACATCCCGTGCACAGCCTCTACCACCTTATCCCAGACAGGATGCAAGAGTCCTTCTCCTTCCCAGTCGTGGCTGGAGACCTGGTCCAAGAGCCATCGGAGCCTCCTGGACTTCAAACTTCAGAGGCAAAGCCTGAGGCTCTGCATGGGATTACACAGCCTGGGATGGGAACCAGGAGCCAAACACTCTGCCTTGTGCAGGCACCATGCACATCATGGCCCTTTCTTGATTTAAACTCTTGATGCTTATGAAATCTCTCCCCAAGAGGACGCCTGGAATAAATTGTCATCTGATAATAGCTACCAGGTGGTGAGAGAAGCAAAAAGCAGACATGCACAGAATGTTTTGACTTCAAACTCATGTGGATTGTCAGAGAGGGAGTGTATTTTGTGTCCCTTCCTCCTTCCTGCCTCCCCCTCACCATTTCCACCCCTTTGTGGCTTCATTTCATCTTTTTTTTGCTTTCGAGTGGAAGACAAAAACCCTGAGGCGGCAGCTGAAGGCCAGGAACAGAGCCCAGAGCAAATTCCCACCCCACTTTAAAGGCCATGGGGCAGCCAAGCTGAGGTCACCGCGCCAGCTCCTCATCTCCCAGAGAGCCTCCGTAGACATCCCTGGTGCTCTCACCCTCTCCCAGCATCCCTACCCCCTGGCTTACCTGTCTGCCCTTTCTCACTCCGATCCTTACTCCCCATCATACCTGTAACCTTTGCCATTAACACCTGCCCAGACAGGGAAAACCCTTCCTGGGCTTCAAGCATCTGCTTTGAATCAGTTTACTACAGAACTTGCCTCAGCCTTAGGTGAGGAACAGGCACAAAACTCCCTCCTGATCCAGGATGGCATTTCCAGGGCAGGGTACCAAAGGACATCCTTCTCACAGGCTTTAGAGGACACTAAAAGGCAACACCATCCATCCCTGCCTGCATCTGGGGAACGCACATCCCTTTCTTCCTATTCCATGAGCATGATTCTTGCTCTGTGTGAGCCTGTGAGCACACGCACGGATTACATCTTGTTCTTAGCAGGAAGGAATATTGACTTGGAAAATATCAAAACCACTCCTGAGCCCACAGCACCTCTTCTCACAAAACAAAAGAAGGCAGAGGTTGAGTCAAAGAAGAGGTGGGTTTGCTACAGATGATCCAAGGAAATTAGCTTCTGCAATAAGTCAGCACAGAGAGGAAGAAGGAACTTTTCAACAGCATCTTGACATTTCAGAGCATGAAGATAAAGGTACCAAGAAGTAACAGCCAGGACAGCATCAACTGGTCCCCTGCATGAGTGGCCAGACCTGCTCAGGTCCAGAATGCATGTCCTGCACGCACCCACAGCCAGCTTCCGCTGCATTTGTGGTGTGAGGACAGCTTTTCAGGGTGCCAAAGATGGGTGTCACATCCCTACCAGCATCCCAAAGCCAGCCCTGCCACCACTGCTCTGCCTCGAGAGGTCAGTTCCTGCTCCAGGCACGACTTGAGGCAAAAGAAAGTGGCCACAAGCAAGCGCTGGTGTTGCCTGCCAATATAATGACACACATAATACAGCCAGCTCCATTGCAAATGTAATTGCAATCATAATGCAATCAATACTGATGAAAACACCATATTTATACAGGGCCTTTCATCACTCACATGTAATGCAGTCAGTGCCAGTGCAAATATGCCAGCATCTGAAATGAGATATTTGCCATATATTTCATGTATGTGCAGACCAAACAGTGCATTCGGGAGAGCCTTGGGATGGTGAAGGCTTTGGGGAGGTTTCTGGGTGTATGACAAACACATTATAAACCAAAAGTACAGCGACCTGTTAGGCTTTGGATAACAATAAATCCTACATTCCCATTGGATTCTCCTTAGTGTAAGCCACAGTTTCCACATTGCTCTCCCTGTTAGATCTCCAACCCGGCATATTGCTGTGGTCAGGCAGTTATTAACCTCCTGATGGGGAGAAAACAGGGACAATTCTCCACCCAAGCACTGTGCTAAAGACACACAATCCTGCTACAGCCATGCCAACAGGACCGAGCACCTACACCTCACCATCACCCCTGCACTGACCAGTGACAACAGCCACATGGCAGCAGCCCCTGGCACTGAAGGACTTTGTCCTTAGAGTTTGGGAAGCACAGAACCACGGAGGATCACACAACCATAGAGCAGACAAAGCCTTCCTGCCCTTACTCACCATCCCATCTGCCCTCTGCATCTGATCCAGCCCATCCCTCATGGGCCTTGACACATTTAATGTCTCAGTAAAGCAAACCACGGTGTTGATGCTCCTGTAAAGCTCTGACAACTGACAGCCTAATGGCTCCTTATTTTTTCCCAGCTGCAGTTTAGAAAATGAAATAAATTTAGCTCCTTAAGCAGGCTCGTTGCTCCATGGGGAACTGGTTTGCTGCATTTCCAGGCACCAGCATGGAGCTGTGGGACCAGGGAGTACAGCAAAGGGAAAGCACAGCATGAGGGGTAGAAGTGGACTGAGGACTTGTTCACTGCTCATTTACCCATCCAAATCCACCCCATGTGCTGCTTGTTTTCCTCCCCCTTTGCTAGACCCCAAACTCCAAGTGATGCTGCTGTCCAAGCCTGGAAGGATGGAGCAACAGGATCCACGCAGTAGGACCGTGGCATGTCAAACCTCTGCGGTGGGTGGTAAAAGTCACCATCAGAGCTTAGACATCCCCTTCTGCTGGTGGCTGCAGTGTATTAAGCAGAGCTGCTGTAATTAGGCTAAAGCACTGTGTGGCCACAGGGCTGGGGAAGCATGATGGAAAGCCTTTCATGAGGAAACGGGCAGGTCCTTGTGGAGCACACACCAGCCATTACTCACCAGATGAGCTGGTGACTCTCAAAGGCAGCAGCCTGGAAACCCTTTCTCCAAAATATTTCCAAGGCTATGAGTGATGAAGGATGGACAGGGCTGGAGCTGAAGCTCTCACCTCCCCAGGAAGCCTCTGGAGGGCAGGAAAGGAGGCTCAGGAGTGGGAATATCACATAGGAACCAGCACCCGCTTCTACCATCCAGTTCTGCTGGTGGAGGAACCCACCCAGCAGTGGGATGCAGCCCTCTCCCTGACACAGAGGAGGAGGGATGGGGTAGGGGAGACCCTACTGCCTCTCTCTCCCAACCTTGACAGTCAGCATGGACATGACATCCTCTCCAACCATCACAGAGCTGGCAACCCATGGCAGGGGGCTGGGTCCCAGCCTGCCAGCTTTTGGTGGACCTCTGTGGCTCCTGGTATCATACACACTACAGAGGTAAGAACTTCCTTGACCTTAATGTGGAACTTTCACATCCAGCTACAAGTTTTTACTCTTTCTTTTTGTCCCCACTCCTGAACTCTTCTTAGGCTATTTCCCCAAGACCCAAGTCTTGTCAGCAGCTACAAAGCATTGCTGCTGTGTGGTGGTAGCAGGTCCTGCTAGACCCCACCAACCAGTGTCAGTGAGCAATAAGCACCAGTGAACACCCCATGGTTTGCAGGGTCACCCCCAGCATGAAGGTTCCTTTGTAAGCCTACAGCTCCCCACTGGAGGGAAAAGCCAAGTGAAGGGACAGGATCTTGCAAAGCCCATGAGGATGGATGGGAGGGCATGGTGATTATCATAGTATCATGGAATGCGTTGGGTTGGAAAGGACCTTAAGATCACCCAGTCACAACCCCCTGCCACGGGCAGGGACAGACCTGCCCTTGAACACTGCCAGGGATGGGGCAGCCACAGCTTCTCTGGGCACCCTGTGCCAGCGCCTCAGCACCCTCACAGGGAAGAGCTTCTGCCTTAGATCTAACCTGAACTTGCCCTGGTTCAGTTTGAACCCATCACCCCTTGTCCTATCACTCCAGTCCCTGATGAAGAGTTCCAAAACTACCCACTAGCACTGTCAGCTCCCCACACACCAGCTCATGAACAACCTCATTTACACAACCCTGAGCAAAACCAGCCCCTCAGATGGATGCACAGGATGGGCTCACCCCTGCAAATACAACCTCTTTGCAGGTGGTATCTCCATCCCTGCAGAGGAGCTAAATGCATCCCATCCGTACTCGGGATAACCACGTTGCATTTTGGAAACATCCAGGAGCCAGGAAAGGAATGAGAAGAGAAAACACTGTGCAGACAAAAGATGTTGGGATTTCCAAAGAGCACATTGAAGGCAGAAGAGAAAAGCCAGTGCTAAGTGCAGGAGGACTGGCCAAAGGGAGCAAAGGGATGGGAAGCAGCAGAGGAGAAAGGAGGAGAGCTCCAGTGCATTGAGAGCATCAGGGCAAGGACACAAGCAACCTCGTTTTCATGGTTCTGCTACAGCTGAGTTCATCTCAGCTTGAGAAAGTTGTTTCATCTCACCACATCTCTCCCCTCCAAAATACCTGTTGCTGCAGGAAAGGCATGTTCGGGAAAGCAACAGCAGGGAAGAAAAGAGTAGTGAACTGCTGCTTGATAGCTGCCAAGGAGCTAGTCGTCCTCAGAGCCCGGCAAGACACATGGAGTGATGAAGCTGCCAAGAAGTTGTAATCAGGACTAATAGTTGGAGGTTCTTAATATTCCTGCAATCCAATAAATCAATGACGCTAAGTACGAGCGCGGGAAGGCGAGCACCGGATTGACAGGACAAATGAGGCTGGGCTGCAGGGAGAGATTTCTCAACGAGTTTGTTCCCTCTGAGCTCACAGCAAGCTCGTAAGCAATGAGGAACATGGGGGTCCTGCCAGACACATCCTCTGGGAGAGCCATGCCTCCTCAATGGACACCCTTCCTGGCATCAGCGTGGCCCCGCGGCCCTTGCCATGCTCCTGGAAGCAACAGCAGCCCCACCACCACCCCTTGCAAATCCAAATGCACATTTGGAACTCCAAATGCTCAAGCATTAAGTAGTCACTCACATTTCTGCTCCCAGGGCACCAGGAGGATTAGCTCAGTATTTACTCTATTGCTTTACGGGTGCGTGTAAACCACCATTCAAGTGCCAGGAATGATGATTAGAGGTAGCCAAGCGCAGGGATTTACAATAGGATTAGTACCCTAAAACACAGCTGCTGCTACGCAGAGTGAAGACTGTGACTCCTCCTCTGATCCTCTTGAGTACCCCAAGAAAGAGTCTTGTATTCTGGGGCAAAACATGGCTGCAGAACCTTCAAGATAAGAGGAAAGGAGTGAGCAGGCTGAGCTCCTCTAGAAGACAAGTTGCAATTCCAAATCTACATCAGATCTTAGGAGAATGCCACAGCAATAACCTCACTCGGGTGATAAATCATGCCTATGGAGTAAATGGCACAAACATGTTCAGCATCCCCTTCTGGGTTCAGGACCCATACAGGCAGCTCCTATCAAATTCATCTTATTCCATACTAAAATGGCAAACACAGGCCAGAAGTGTGTTAGCAGCACGAGAATAATGGGGTGGAGGAAGGCTCTTGTCCCTGTGTTAGCCAGTAGGACATCTGCAGAGGAAATGGCATACCCAGGTTGGTCATCTCCATCTCCTGCTCTATCATCAGGATAGAGACTAAATATACCAGTCCCTGTATCCCTTCTCAGGTGGAACTTCTCCAGCTCCTTAAATCATTCTTGTCTCCATATGACAAGGGATTGGAAGGGCTGTGATTATTTATCTTTTAAAGGAGACAATAGGAAGTCTTATGATAAATGTATATGAATTAATGAATGAGAGAGACAAAGCACATCTGCTATTTCTCCACTCCCTGCCTTGCAACACACTAAGTCCCCTTTGATTCCATGGAAAGACTGACAAATTCCAAACTGATGCAAAGAAACACTTTTCCCCAACCAGCCTATGAAACCCATTGAAGCCAAGAGCTCAGAAGGTTTCAGAGACATTTATATCAATAACACAGCTATCCAGAGTTAATGGTTAATGCTAATGAAAAGGAGATAATGAGTTTAAGCCCCTCTCTAATGACTACATTGGGCTGAATACAAGTCATGGAGTTTAGCCAGCAGTTCCAACCTGGCAAAGCTCTGGTTCACAGCTGCATGTTAGGTGCAGCATGGATTTACTGGGATAGATGGGTTCTCCCCAATTCCTCTACCCCTGCCTGTGATTCAGGACCCATCCCACAACCCTCACTTAGGCTGGGCTGCTCTTTAGAAGCTTTTCCTACTTCCTCCTGGGAAATGTTTGCATTCCCTTTCCTCCTCTCCCACCCAGGCAAAAGAGCACTGGGAAGTCTGGAAAGCTTGTTTCGTCGCATACCAGCTACCCATCCACAGCAGGACTGAACCTCTCCAGTACTTATTGTTTCTTGTTAAAACTCATCTGTATTCCTTCCCCCTGAATTACTAATACAGGAGAGAAGCACTGCTCTATTTTTTCCTGGGAATCATTCCTTTGTCTCTAGTCTCTCGCTATCATGATTGTTATTGATATCAAAAGCAGAAACTTCAAATGAGAGGCAAACCTTGATTAAGTTCACGTTAGAAGAGAAAATCCCTGCCCTAGAAAGCACAGCCACAGCAGAGTGCACAGATAGAAGAAGAAAAGGAAGATCTGAGAACATCCCCAAGGTCACAGAAGGAGTCTGCAGCACAGGCATGGAAAGAAACAGTGCTGAGACATCCCCATCCATCAGCGCTGCTGAAAGCCACCTTCCCTCCTATTTTCACACCATTTGTGGCTGTGCACAGCTTCTGCACGTACTGTGATGGTGACCAAACCTGGCCCACCACATCCCCCTTCTTAAAACTCAAGCTCTGGACATGTTGCTAGGACCACGGTTCCTACACCCTGCATCACCACAACATCCTCCTCCATTTACTTCCCACCACGTTCTTCATGTCTGGCAAGGACCTTTGTACGTGACAGCATCTCCATCTGACCAAGACATTAAGCTCATATTATTAAGGCGAGTGGGTCCTAATTATAGATCAGGGAGGACAATAGACCAGGTCAAGAGAGATTCCTCCCAACACAACTTGGGACTGGTTTAGGTAACTGAACTCAGATGGCATGAAAATCCTCCAGCACCTCTAAGCTCTAAATCACAAACCATGAAGCAGAATGGAAAAATATGTTGCAAAACACTCGGCACATCTGTCCTGGCCATCAGCAGTTGCAATGATCACCATAAAAGGTTTGAACACAGCAGAATGTTCTTTACTCTGGAGTATAACCTGCCCATTACTAAGTGCTATATAACGCCAAGCTCCCACTATAAAAGACTCTTCAGAAATGACAACATAAAGAATAACAGTCTCCAAAGCAGGACTCAGGTGAAACTTGATAGTTAAAGCCAAGAGAATTTTATATCAAAATCCTGCAAGTTTCATAGGAGCAGAACCCAGAGCCATAAATCACATTGGCTTTTCTTTACAGGCTTGGTGGAACTCAGGAAATATAAAAGCCCCAAACCTGTGACAAACATCCCAAGGCCAGAGCTTGTTACACACTTCTGCACCACTGTGTTTCAAGCCCTGTTTGCCAACACATCCCCAAATAAGTCACCAGCTTCTGCCTAGTGCAAGCTAAATATTACCCCAAATAACAAAATGGCCTAAAGAAGGTGCAGTATTTTGATGGCATGTAGAGGACAGGTCTCATGGTGCCAAGGAATGAGTTCTCTGGCTGTTGTAGGGGTCCAGCGTTGCAGGACCTGAGCTCAAGTGAGACTATTCCCACCCTCAGCCCCTGTGCCCCAAATCCCTCTGCTAAAAGCATGGACAGAACCATTCCTCACGGCCACCTTAAGGGCTTCACCATGGAAGTGATGAGCAAGTGTTCAAACCACAGAATCCCAGACTGGTTTGGGTTGAAGAGACCTTAAAGCTCATCCAGTTCCACCCCCTGCCACGGGCAGGGCCACCTTCCACTAGAGCAGGTTGCTCCAAGCCCCTGTGTCCAGCCTGGCCTTGAACACTGCCAGGGATGGGGCAGCCACAGCTCCTCTGGGCACCCTGTGCCAGCGCCTCAGCACCCTCACAGGGAAGAGCTTCTGCCTCAGAGCTCATCTCAATCTCCCCTCTGGCAGGTTCAAGCCATTCCCCTTGGCCTGTCCCTCCATCCCTTGTCCAAAGCCCCTCTCCAGCTTTCTTGTCAGCCCCTTTATGCACTGGAAGCTGCTTTAAGATCTCCCCAGAGCCTTCTCTTCTCCAGGCTGCACAATAAATAAAAGCCTAAATAAAGGCTATAACAAACCCACAGTTACTGCAAGCACTCAGAGAAGAATCTTCTTCCACAAACCACCACCACCACCACTTTCCACCACGTTCTCCAGTTAAAATCTCCTACCTGGCCCTGAAGCACACAGCACCACATGGCCCAGCCATCTAGTCCAACCCTTGCTAGCCCTTTTATGGGAACATATATATTAGCAAACAAAATCTGACGCAAAGAATAAAGTTGGAGAAGAGGTTTAGTGGTTTCATTTAGGCTGTGTTGCTTCCACTCGCCATGGGTTATCGATCTCGCTGGAGAAGAGACAGCAGCCATAGCTGACATGCAGTCCCTCAGCCAGGGGTAATATACGACCCTGTTGGGAGCTGCAGTTAACTGATGAACCCATCTGGCAGGGGAGCTGGAGTAGTGATTGATTTACTCTTCATCCTGGTACTTAGACTTTTCACCCTCAACAGGCCACGAAGCCTCGTTCATCATCTTCATCAATCACATGGGTAAATATCATTAAATCTACAGGCCACAGGCAACATCATTTATATTTTTTTGCCTTTTTTCTTTTTTTTACTTAGTTTTTGAAGTTCACCACCTCTTGTTCCCACATCCTTTTACTGAAAAACAGTGCTTCCAATTCTCAGGGACTTGATGAAATGGAGAAGCTGAGCCCTCATAAGACGGGACAGTACTGGGCTTTGGGTTGGTTTGGGTTGGAAAGGACCTTAAAGCTCATCCAGTTCCAACCCCCTGCCATGGGCAGGGACACCTTCCACTAGAGCAGGTTGCTCCAAGCCCCTGTGTCCAACCTGGCCTTGAACACTGCCAGGGAAGGGGCAGCCACAGCTTCTCTGGGCACCCTGTGCCAGCGCCTCAGCACCCTCACAGGGAACAACTTCTTCCTTATCTCCAACCTGAACTTCCCCTGTTTAAACCCAAAGTTTGGAGTTCTTCATCTCTCCCAATCTACTGGGGATGCTCAGAGGAACAGAGTATTCCCAAATATTCTAGAGAAGCCTTTCCCTGGCCAGCATCAGAGGTCTCTGGTTTGGTTCAGCTCATGATAACTGCATGCTGCTGTTATGCATTGAGGTTTTGCTGCAAGGTTGACCCAGGGCACAGCATTTAAACCCACCAAAGCACCACCATGCAGGATTTGGCACCAAAACTCCTCAGAATTCAGTTGGAGCAGCAATGACCTACCTGTGCTGTTCATCTGACCCATGACTTGCCAAGGACAACCCTCTGCTGCACGGGTACTTCCAGTTCATCACAAGTCAATTCAAGCATATTGACTTGTCCCTTAAGGCACTTTTCCCAAGTCTTTTATCCTAGACTATGTGCAGAAAGGGGACACAAAACCCACTTAAAAGCATAGGCAGGTTTGAGGACATCCTGTTCAAGCTGATATTTCACATCCTGACCAGTTCTTTCCAATCCCAGAGCTGTGTGAGCTCACTCTCTGCTTAGCCAAGTGCTCTGACAAGACCTCAGTCAAGGATGGATGGATGGATAGATGGACAGACAAGTGCTGACAAATTCACTGCCTTCTCTCCCAGCAGGACACTTCATTAGAAAAGCTTAATAAAATAGGGAAAACCCCAGTGGAAAACACCAGAGAAACTGACTCAGGGAAATTCCAGGTGAGTCCAGGAAAGCCTGGAGTGAAAATCCATCTCTAACATGACTGAAAGAGCCCCGTGAAGGAACAGATGCAGCAGCCAGCCTGTAAATTAAATCACTGTAGAAAGGCTGGAAGAGCCAAATGGAATCTCCACCTGCCATTACTTCCAAGGCAGAGAAAGGGACAGGTATTCCAAAGGAGGGCCAGCACCGGAGCGATGGCTAAGAGATGAATCGTTTTATTAGCTTTAATTGCCATTTCAATACCAACCCCATGTCTCCACATGTGCAAAGTTGTCAGTTCACCTCCTGAATGGGCCAGGGTTGTTATCAGCAAGTCGTTTACAGCCCTTGGGCTGTGCAGTAATTAAAAAGGCTTTGTGCTGAGGCTCATTCATTAGCACACTGCTTCTTTAATCACTGCCTCTTCAGCCACCAGGACAATCTATAAATCTCCTCAAATATGAAATAATGAAGTGGAATGGTTCCATTTATTATCACGTAATAAGTCAGGATAATGGTGGGGTGGACAGGGTGGCATTGGAGCTGTCTCCTTGCCCAGTCTTCCCATCTCATTACTGACAGCAACTACGAATGAGAAGAGCAGAAGGGATGAGGCAAAGACGATGAACACAGGGATCTTCCTGTCTCCTACCATCTCACCCACCCAAAACCCAGCTTGCCATGGGTCATTGAGGACTATGCCAAAAGCCAGATGTGCTTTCTTGGCCTCAGAAGGAGAGAAGTAAGCTTTGCCCTGAACAGCATCCAAAGATTTGCTCTTTGATGCAGGCACAAGCTCCCAGCATCCATTTAGCAGTGCGGTGAAAGTCCACCTGTTTTGCAATCCAGTTTCCCCGTTTCCATCCCCATTTTCCCACTTTCTCTTCCTTAAAACTTGTTCCATCATTCCTGGAAAAAGCCAGGTTGAGCTGGACAGGCAAGTGCCAAGGAGCAGATGCTCCAGGGAACATCAGCAAGCTCCCAAAATGCACGCAGTAACTCAACACAAAGCTGCAGGTTCTGCTCTCAAAGCTCATCTCCCAGCTGGGCTCTCAAGTCAAGCTGCCAAATACGATATGACTCTACATATTGGCTTAATTAAAAAGGGAGAAGGGTGAACACTAACCTGGCTTTGTATTTCCTAAAGGAATGCATCAAGGACACCAGGGGAGGCCAAACATGAAGATGCTGAGGGAAGAAACAAAACTTCCTTAAAAGCTATTGTAGAAGAGCAGCTACAGCTCCCAAAGAAAGTGCACCACGAAAACCGCCCATACAAAAGTTATCAAAAGCAAATCACAGCCTCACATAAAAGACAAAAAACAGGATTTATAAAGAATATTGTGGTGTCTTCCGAAACAAAATCACTTTTTCCCTGTCAAAAGATAGCACATCAGAAATATCCAGTGCACACTATAACAGCTCTATAATCTGCTACTTCCCTTTCAATGCCCTCCCTTTTCAGCCTTTGGAAGTCTTATGTATGAACAGTTGTAAAATTAATGTGTCTATGAACATAATTAATACTATATGTTGATTTCTCCAAGTCAAATTCATTCACAGGAAAGCCAACTGCGATAAATTGACTGCAAGAACAAAAATTAAATCATCAAAATATGCCATTGCAACATTCCCTTTAAAATTGATGCCTCTCTTCAAGTCTTTCTTCATTTTAAACCTCAGGTTAACACCAGCCAGGACTTTTTCACGTGGAGGCAGATACAACATGCACAGCTCTAACTGGCCCAGCCTAACTTGGGTGGGAGGGGGTTGCCCTGGCCTAGGAAAACACTCAAGGTTCTGATTTTGTGGTTCCCATTCATTATCAGAAGTGCTTTTAAAGTGGTGTTATAGCACAGGGAAATAATTTCTTCCCTCTGCGTTAGGAAGGACTGAATGCACTCACTGCTCAACCCCACAGATCTTTAATACTAGCAATTTGGTAAGTGCTAATTTGTCAACATGACACCTTTCATCTCCAAGGTTCCCAAAACACTTCATTTGCTCGAGAGTCACTTGTCCCACCACAATAAGATTTCAGATCATCCCTACAGCGCCTGAAGGAGGAGGTTTGGTTTCTTTGCCCCCCCCTCCCAGGAGGGCTCCTCCAGGAGACAGGCTCCTAATTACTCCTCAAGTCAACAAATTAACCCTATCCCTGGCTACTCCAGGAGTTTCAAGGTGCTTTTGAGAGGGAACAGCACACCAGGGTCCTTTCCCATCAGAAAACTCTATTATATGGATCTTCAAAAAAGCTCATTACTACAAAGCTGTGAGCATCCAATCCCATTAATAAAACACATCAGTATCTAATTATAATATTAGGCACTTAAATTGCAGTTTTCATCTGCAGCTCTCAAAGTGTTTTACCATAGTAAATTAAGGCCCCCTAATTTGGGCTGGTCAGAGTTTGCCATTTGAAGCTTTTTCCTCATGGAAAACGTGAGGTTGCGTTTGAAAAGAACACTGCAAAAAGCATCTGTTCTTCCTCCAAACGTTCATTTCCTTCTGGCAAGGGATACGGAGGGGGAAAAAACTCACCCAAAACGGGGATGAAGAGCCAAAATGCTGCCAAGAGAGGAATCGCCATGGATCCATACACTACTTTGGTGGCAAGACATGGGTTTTACTGCAAGCTGCTCAGGATGTGTTTGCACATCACCCTTCATCGTGCCGGGGGGCTCTAGCTCACACCATCGTATCGGAGGTAAGCGAGACCAAAATGCTTTATTATATGAACAAAACCACCCCAAACCCCTTTCTTCTTCTCCAAAGGGCTCTCCAAACCTTCCTACCACCAGCTTCTGGGGGGAGGTCTATTTGGCATCTCCTTCCCTACTATCTGCACCCTGGTTTCGGATTGATAGGGATGAAGCCACGCTTATTGCGAGCTGACAGCGACACTGGGGCACGGCTGCCCTTGAGTAGATCGAGGATGACAGCAGCTCCTCCGGAGTCACATCTAGGCCCACGCTGGAACAAATATGCTTCCAGCAGGCAACGAAGCTGAGTAAATCAGAGATGACAATAAAAGCATCGAGGAAATTGTCCGTCTGGGAGACAGAGCGCACCCGGCACACAAGGTTCAACTTTAATTTCTGAGGAGACCTGTGTGCTCGAGAGGTTATCGCATGAATACCAGTGTAAATGATATCACCATGGGCACCAAGCAGGTACCTGCTAGTTGGTAAACACCAATCTTGACTAATTCCAGTATTAAAAGCAACTGAAAGAGGAATCAGATCTCATTTCGCAGGGGTCTCAATGCCTATTTTTAAAGTTCTCTTGCATTTGAGTTGACAGTCTATGACTTTTCTATGTTCAGCTGCTGTGCTGCTTCCAGGTTTATTACATTTACAACCAGAGAGACAAGTCGGCTTGTTATTTTTCCCCAAAGAACCCCCAGAAGAAAGGCAAAGTTTCTTGGGCATCACTCAAACCCACAAGCTAGCAAAACATGGGGGTCCAGAAGACCCCACGTGCACACAAACCAGACAGAGAGTGCTCCGTGCACATATTTAGTCCAATTTCAATAGGTTTATTATGTATATAGTATGCCCACAAACACACACATCTCTCCATAGGGGATTGACTACAGTGAACAGATTTAATACTAAAGGCAATG
>NW_009910547.1:209414-223445 GCF_000696875.1 Nestor notabilis
GGGTTTGACATCTTGGAGTAAAGAGTGCTGGAAACACAACAGAAAATATTGATTTGCTGTCCCTTCTTAATGACCAAAAGCTCTTTGTCTCCAAAACCACTTATCAATCAGCTCTCATTAAAATTAAACCCTTTCTGGTGGATCTGGGGAGGTTTGACGGCCCATTCTCACACGCGTTTGATGACCAGCTGGCTCATGAGGTGATGGCATCTCCAGGTTCCACTTGGATGCTTATATTTCTCATGTTTTCCCATGGCAGGGGGTTGGAACTGGGTGATGTTTAAGGTCCTTTCCAACCCGAACCGTTCTATGATTCTATGCGAGTGGAGATTCTCCCTCATCACAGGTAAAAAGGATTTAACAGTGTTCATCACAGATGCTCTCTGCAATGTCTGGGTAAAACCCCATTAAATCCAGCCCAGCTTTTACAAGCCAGGAGAAAAGAGAAGAAAGGACACTGCCAGGCACAAACCACTAACACCTATAATGTAGCACAACAGGAGAAGAGACAAGGCTACAGGGAGATTTTTCTTTTGGCACTTATTGTCTTCTAAACTCCTCAATCTATACAATATCTATGTTTGTAATCACTCGAAAATTTTCAATTAAATGTAAAAAACCAGAAACAAGTAAATCTATTCTCTCTTTTGACTGTTTTATTGATTAAAATGGATGCCTGAGCTGCAAGCACTGAACCATGAAAAGCAATCTGTCTTGGATGGGTAAGAGATCGTTAGGAAGTCATTGTGCTGAGGCAAGAATAACTGTGCGTGTACATACACATGCACGTGGTGCATGGGCATGGATGTTGCCGTGGAAGAAGCCACCTGCAATGAAGGAATAAAACTGGGTAGATGTATTGGAGTATCAGGTTGGAAGCAATCTGAGGTGTTAGCTTTTCACCAGACCTCATTTGCTAAGTCTCATCTTTCTCTTCAGCAGTTAAAAAATCATCCCTTCTGTCACTGTGGAGCAAAAAGAACAGGTAGGAGAAGAACAACCTCAAGGTCTGTCATTTGTTACAAGCTGCAAGAGCAAAGAAAGCACTTCTTGGGTCATTAGGAGATTTTCAAGCTGAGGACAAGGAGACTCTCCAGCTGATGTTTCACCTTCCCCTTTCAGCCCTGTCCTTTCAGACAGAAGTGAAGGATGTTCAATGAGCACCAGACGTGTCCAGGAACACTAAGTTTTGCAAAGCCTGGCTGGTTTGGGTATGAGTTAACCTCCAGCAAGGTAAAGGAGGGAAGAAAGTTCCAATGTGAAGCTTTTACCATGAGCACTCACTTCAGGATTTCCAGACTACAGCGGAGATATCTAATATTGGCTCTTAACAGCTGAACAGCAACAGATGGAGAATGCTTTGGTCTGCACTGACAATACTCTTCCTTAAGCAAGACTGTCCTGATATCAACTCTGTTTTATCTGAGCACCTCAAATCGAAGCTTAAATTAACCAAACATTGAGGTTGTTTGTTGTAACCCATCACCATCCCACACACTAAAAGCCTCGAGGACCTCAGCTCTCTGAATTCTCAGCCTTTGCAAGAGAAAGATCTTCTCTGTGGAAGCCAACCTGTAGCCTGCTCATCTCTAGGCATCCTAGACCTACATCCACCCCAAGTGATGAGCCCTAAAGAGAGCTCAGCGTGGTTTGCACTTATGGGGTACCTTCCCCTCTACCTCCTTCTACTTTGAAGTGCAAATAACACGTATGAATGGAGCTGAATGGGAAGGGGTGTTTGGGGAATGCTGCTTTCCATTTCTATGTTAGTTGTTTGGGCACGGGGCAAACTATGAGACTGTGACTACATCTCATGCTCCAGGCAGCCTCTGCCAGGGGGTCAGGATGGGGATGCTCGCACACACCAGGCGAAGGAAACAGGAAAAGCCCCCAGTGATACAATGTAAAACTGGAAGATAAGTTTCAAGCCCCAAAACTGGCCAGGCCAAGAAAGGCATCCCCAGGTTTTACAGAGTGGATGATTCCTGCCATCTTCACCATGCACTAGCAGATAAAAGCAGCAGCAAACAAGCACATGGGAGGTGATCTAGAGAGCCCCAGATGCTGCTCTAGGGTGGAGGAGGATGCAGACATGAGGAGGCATTGCACGGTTAGCATCTCTCAGATCCTTTAATATATTTTCCCTAATTAAGCTGTTCAGTTCGCTGGCTTAAAAAGCTGCCAATAGCTGCTACAAATTGATTTATCTTTTGATGAAGGTAAAATATGCTGGAAGAAATGAGAAGCAAACAACGTATGGGTTCGGAGGGATTAAATTACTTTGTCTTGTGTTAAGATTCAAACATATTCTGGAGGCAGAATGAGTCTTTTACAAGTAAATTGTTTTTGTACTATACATTCCTTTCTATGTAAACAGAAGTATACTAATTTACACATCCACCTACAACACCTGCTAGATAACAGAAGTATATACTTAAAAGCCAGATGAGATCCTGAGCTCTCCGTGGGGGCACACACACACACAAATAAAAAGCAATCATCCTGCAACCCGCCTCGGGCGAAGGAAAAGAAGCCTTCTAGAAACACGAGCCATCCATCCATAATAGATGTGGCCTAAAGCAGCCTCTACGTGAAGGGTCACAAACAACTAACACAGTGGAGGTCAAGTCTCCAAACCTGCATTGCAATTCCCATAACATCACTGCCTGCAAACTGCAGTCCCCTTGTATTACATGAGCTTAGAGTTCACCCCCTCCACTCTTTTACAGGGTTTTTTACTCATCATCAAGGAATAGGAGGTGAAGAGGGATAAATATTAAGAGTAAATCACAGCCAGCCTGCCAAGACCAAGAAATAGTAGCAGCCAGCACAGGATAATTTGCCTGATCTCAAATGAGAAGCTTCCCCAGTGGGATGGGACATTCTAACCCCACTAAGTAAGAGAAGCGAGACAAGGAGCTGGCCTCTGCAGCTCCAATATCCCAGCGCACGAGGCCACAAGCACTGATGTCCCCACAAATACGGATCCTTCTCCTTTTCCCAGCTAAAGCCACGCTCATCTCACCTCTGCAGCAGCAATAAGATTTGTCTGCGTGTCTGCTCGCCCCGACCCAGCTTGTTCACATCACCTCCGGCATCAGCTTCTCCAAAGAGAGAGTTAGAGTTCAGCACGAGGGATGCAGCAATAGCCATGGGGCGGGGGGGTTGCATTTATGAACTGTTATTCTCTGCACCCACTTTATCAGCTATTTCGGACTGATGTTTTCTACACAAGCACATGCCAGACATGTGAGAGTGGATAATTCACCCAGGCAGGCAGTAAATACATCCCATCTCATCCTTCCTCCTAGCATAATGTGTTTTCCTATGTCACTTGCCGTGTAAATCATCACCTTGCAATGGATCCTAAGCTACATTTTCTGGACCAGAAAAGATAAGAAAACCAGCAGAAGGTCCAATAACCCCTTTCTCCACATGGATACTTCTTCCCTGGCCAATACTTGGAATTTATTGAAGAAATCTATTGAATGTATGGCTTCCCAGTAGAATTTCCCACTCTTCGATTTAGAGGAGCTCTAGATTTCCTTCGAGCTATACAAAAGGCATTTACATAAGTTTCTGTGCAACATCAGGAGGAGCTCATTCCTTCAGCCTATTTCTCTCTCACCATATGAGTACCCAACAACTACCCACCCCGTGGTTACTGCAGCTCAGCAACTTCGAGGTGGGCTAGAAAAGCCTCAGGAATCACATGTGAAATTACACATCCGATTCCCCCCAAGGCATCTTTTATTTCAATCTGCCTGCAAAACCAGAGTCAAGTCAAGAATTGAGGTTGGTGACGCAACATTCCAAAGGAAAACTCATGTTTTCTTTCCAATAAGTGAGCCTAGAAGCAAACAGAAAACCCTCGCTGGGAACTTTCCACGAGGAAAACATCTCTGTCTTCTCAATTTGGCGTTCAAACCACTTGAGAGTCTCTCTTTTTGTTCCTTGACTGTCTCCCTTAATCCTTTCCTCAGTCATTATTCAATATTTGGTTTTGTGACTACATTATTTAACTTGGCAGAGCGCTCGGGGACTCGGCTTGCATAAAAGAAGGATCGGAGGGGACCGTCGCAAAGCGGGGAGGAGACAGCATTGACAACAAAGAGGACACCAAAGCTTCATCCATCAAAACTAAACCCCTGTCTGGGAAAAGCAGCTTGGCAGCCACCAAATCCAAGGCAATAAATCCCCAAAGTCAACCCCTGTGTCAGGGGGTTCATGACGCAGGAAACCGAGTTGTGCTTTACAATCAAGGAGCACCTTCCCCGCTAATGTATGCTTGGAATTTACCATAATTATTTGTGCCACTGTTTGAACGTTCCTGCTGTCAATCTGGAAGTGGAGGAAGAAAAATACACACAAATTGCAAACACTCTTCTTCAGAGACAGGATTAAAGGGGGGGAAGAAGAATAAAAAAAATAAAGCAGATCAATCTCCACGCCACTTCCTTTGTATTTTGTTGTGACAAGGTTGAATTTAACCAGCCTGCGAAATCAAAACAACAGGAGAACTATCAATAGACATTAATTTAATCAAGAAACACCGTTCTGCCATGCCAGGCCAACTTCAGCTTTACATCCACGGCAGGAGCTGCTAACACCCTGCTGCCTGCCCCAGCCACCCATGGCGACCACAGGGTCTTCTCAAAGCCTCCAAGCCCTCCCTCTATTTGCATTCCTTCCCGTGTACAAATCAAAGCTGGTGCTGATTCAGAACCCCGCTAGCACATTTCCATCTCTCCCCCCGTCCCCCGAAAATAGGCTCGTTTTGCTGGCAACCACGTCCTGCTGCATCTTTAGTGTCTACTGTGGAGCTTTCAAAGGACAGGCAGATGAAAGGGTAAACATGTTAACAAAAACGCTGCCTCCACCACACTTGACTTTGTCAAATCCTGCGCCCGCAGCGCGACACTTGGAAACAAGAATCTCATTAAGGAAGGGAGAGTTGAAAGGAGAAGCCCTGGCATACCAAACGCAGGAATCAGATGGACTTGACCTTTGCAATGAATGTGCGTTTTCTGACTGACTCTTCATGTCAGAGTAATTCAAACAGACACCTGCTAATCCTCTTAAAAGGCTGAAATTTGGGTACTGGATGGAGCACAATGCAGCGTGGTCCACAGGTGGTCCCATCTCTTCACTTGGTCCGGCCCTTGACCACAATTTCCTAAGGCATCTTCAAGCCTTCCCCCCTCCCTGGGCTTTCATGTCCCCCCAGGCTCACAGAAGGCATTACGAGTCCAGGATTCATTAGCAAGGTAGAATCTTCTGTGCTGGCACAGCTGGAAACCAAAATCAGATGCTCCTTAACACAAATTGGGTGATTAAATATGTTGGATGGAAATTATGTGCCCCAATAACAGGATAGGAGACTGATACCTCCTTCCAAACAGGCTCCAGCCACGCACACGTTGAAGGACCATGAACCACATCTCATAAGAGAGATGCTCCAGACCCCTGATCATGCTGGCCCCTCTCCAGTAGCTCCTCTTCTCTCTTGCACTGAGGAGCCTAGAACTGGACACAGGACCCCAGATGTGGCCTCACCAGGGTCAAGTAGATGGGGAGCAACCATCTCCCTCAACCTCCTGTGCACATTCCTCCTGATGTGAAGGATGCTGGAACACCACAACCTGTGCAGCATCCTGGACTACACAACATCACAACCTACACCCAGCCATTCCCATCACTCTTCCCCTTCATGGCCATCCCCACCATGGACCCCAGAGGCACCACAAAGCCTCAGCAGCCCCAAGACCCCTGGCCAAAGCTCTCCCTGCTCAGCTGCAAGGGTTCTGCTGCAGCCCCTGTGTCCAGCCAAGCCTGGCTCCTGCTTTCTGCTTGGCTGGCAGCACTGCACACTACGTCCATGGCCAGGGCAGCCGGGAGAGCCCTCATTAAGTTAATGGAGTGTTAATTCACTGGCAGACCGAGGGGAGGGATCCGAGGCTCTGCCTCATTTGCTCAGTGGAAGTGGGCTATTAAAAGGAAGGGTGGCAGGTATCAGGATGAGAGGGATGGGGGAGGATGCTTGAGGGATGGAGAAGGGCTCCCTGGGGACATGTGGGGCTACACAGAGCGTGTTTTAAGAGTGTGAAGCAGTGATTGGCACAGGGAGAGCAGGAACAAGCTGCCTGCACCAAGGTTGACAGCTGAGCACCACCAAAAGTGACAAGGGCCTGGAGGGACAGGCCAAGGGGAATGGCTTTAACCTGCCAGAGGGGAGATGGAGATGAGCTCTGAGGCAGAAGCTCTTCCCTGTGAGGGTGCTGAGGTGCTGGCACAGGGTGCCCAGAGAAGCTGTGGCTGCCCCATCCCTGGCAGTGTTCAAGGCCAGGTTGGACACAGGGGCTTGGAGCAACCTGCTCTAGTGGAAGGTGTCCCTGCCTGGGGCAGGGGGTTGGAACTGGATGAGCTTTAAGGTCCTTTCCAACCCAAACCTTTCTATTATGATTCTATTCTTCTCCCCAACACCTTTATCTTCAGGGTTCAGCTGCTGCAGCCCTACAAGCACAGTCACCCAAGCCAAACCTTCCTTCCCACTTTGTGGCCAAAACCACTTGTCCCAGGTTGGAAAAGTGCAGCAACACCCTATGTGTCCCCACCGAGCTCCTTCCATCATAAAAATGCCACCTCCCTCCAAATAAGCACGTTGCCACTGGGTGTTTCTATAGCAACCAGCATCTCTTCTATAGCTGGCACCACGACTCCAGCACCGCTCTGCTGACACAGGGGACCATGGTCCCACAGGCTCTTCCTGCTCTACAGCTTCACGCAGGACTCCCAGGGCACAGTTCAGCTGGTGAGAGGCTTTAAACCCAACCTTCCACTCTCCTCTGGGGTGGTCACACCACCACAATCCAGGCGGGTATCCCTTGGTCTCCAGAGAAGAGCACAAATGGAAAGGACACAGTATCCCTACCGCACCAAACCCTGCAAGCTCCCACCCTCGAGAGCAGCAGCAAAGCTGGGGTCATCAGTCACAGCTCCATGCTATAGGCAGCCTGAAATCCCAGCCCTACCTCCCCATCGATCTCCTCAGCTCCGTGAAATTAAGAAAAATGCTAGACAAACACAAGCAAACGTCCCTGAGCAAGCTAAGAGGCAACCAAACAGGACCAGGAGCTGGCAGGCCATGCCTCGCTGAGAAACAAACCCCAATTACAGACACAGCAGCAATAGCAGCTTAAACATCACCCCTGGACTCCCAGCCTGGGGGGTCTGCAGCACCCAGCGTCCTCTACTACGTTCAGCTGCTGAGTTGGAGGCTGCAGCAGGCAGGAGAGAGGATGGGGCTACCAAAGATCTGTTTCTACACGGAGTAAATCTGTCCTCAAAGGTGGCAAGAAACAACACAGAGAGCCTGAAAGGTCTCTCCCACCAACAATAATCACTTCCCAGAGGAGACCTGCACTTTGAGGATTAAATCATAGGATGGTTTGGGTTGGAAGGGACCATAAAGGTCTTAAATGTGGCCAGACAACTCAATCCATGATTCACGTCTATTTTCAACAAGTGCCTCCATTCCACCCATCCTTCCTTATCTCTCCTGCTTTTTCAACCATCCCTTTAAAGTCTTCCCTGTCCAACTGGGAAATAAAAAACCAACAAACCCCTCTTTAAAAAGAAAAGGAATTTCAAAGCTTTAAATCCAGTTCTCCGCCCCCCTGAAGTTTCCTGCACAGCAAAGGAAGTGATTAGCCACCCTCCTTAAAAAGATCTAATCTCCCCCATTTCCAGAGCTGGTATGATTAAGCCCTACCTCTAATTCCACTTTCAGAGCCACAGCTGAATCTCTGCTTAAAGGAAACCTGTGTGGGCCATCTCCCTTATGTGCAGGGGAGTGGAGCTGCATCCAGGAGGATGTGGGGGAAGAGCTGGAGGTACCAAGGCAGCTCTGAGCATCCCTGGCTCATACTGTTTCCTTGCCAGAGATAGCAACACCCTTTTTATATGCAGCTTCAAACACTATTGAGCCTTCTTATAAGCAGGAATAGAGGGGAGGTGGTGCAGACACACAGAATGGACCAGCTCGCCAGCTCAGGTGGTCATACTCCCAAACCTCATCATCTCTGGTACATCCATGGCAGCAGGGAGGGAAAAAAGGAAATGAGACCCAAAACTTCAGCTGGGAGAGTCAGGGCAGGACAGAGGCAGCACCAGCCTGAAAACCTGGAGTCAGAGCATCCAAGCAGCAGCTTTGGGATCACACCAGGTATCTCCAAGATGAGATGCACCCCACTGCTGCAGAGGACTCAATCCAAGTATGGGGTATGCAGGAAGGAAGAAGTTGTTACTGGGCCCTGCTGAGTTAATCACACCTTAATCACTCAGTTACCCTCAGCTTGGTATTAATGACCATTTATACCAGGCAGTGTCCTAGAGGAGAGAGCAACAACCTGCCCTGCACCAAGGACCTTCATCCCAGGTCAAGAAGAGATGAATTATTAGCAATGAGACTGATCATTAACACAGAGAGTTGTAGCTCTCTCCAGCATCAGATTTGAGCTTGGGTTGGAGGGGAAAACATTCCCTGACGCCTGTAGTGCTGAAATTCCATAGGCAAACCACACCAAATCGAGTCTCAAACCTTCCCCATCCCCTTGTTTGACACAGATGTTTATCCTGCCAAAAGCTATTTGTTTCTTGCAAGTTTCTATGAGTGACTGCTCATGAATAGAAATGCTTTTATCAAAACCAGGTCACATTTTGCACTGAAAACTCTAAAACAACACTTTTCAGGGGGAGGCAGGTTGCCTTCTGTGAGAAAACCACATGGAATGCTCCTTGGGAGTATTTCTGCTTCAGAAAACAGGAGGAAAATGTATTTTAGGAATGTCAGTCTATGAGACGAGAACAAAAAGTCAATACCAACGTTTCTAAGTGTGGCTTCAAATCACTTCACCACAGACACCCCCTTGGAAGCAAGCAAGGGACACCCACCACCCATCCATCGCATGCCAAAAGCTGCAGAGCACTCATTGCCCAACCATGGGGAGCGGAAAGCAGCAAAACCAGTTGCTGAGGAACCCTGGGTCATTTATCTTGGTTTCCCTTAGTAACAATGGTGGAGGCTAAACCCATCGGCATCATTTTCTGAGTCTGAATTTAGCACAAGGGAAAAGCGAGGGCGATGAGAGGGGCTGGAGCAGCCTGGGAGCATCCCGGGAGCATCCCATGTGAAGCAAAGGGTGTTTCAGGATGGTCCCTCCATGCTCTGTGCATATTTTAGCTTGATGAGAGGGGCTGGAGCAGCGTGGGAGCATCCCACGTGAGGCAAAGGGTGTTTCAGGCTGGTCCCTCCATGCTCTGTGCATATTTTAGCTTGGGATGCTTCATTGCTGCCATCAGCTCTTGGGGTTAAGCACAACCCCAGAATTAAGAGACAAGCCCATTGCCCTTTCTAAAAGCCTTAATGCACATGTCCCTGCAGCTTGGAAATCACTGGATCTGGTATGGTTGGATTGCTCTGGAAATACCAACCCGTTTGTTGTCATCTCATCCCTGGTAAACATCCCCATGCAGGAGAGACATTTCCCACCACCAGAGATCCAAAGGGCAATGATATGCCTGGCTAAATGAACAGGTAGATGTACTTTCATTAAACCCACCACATTTAAATTACTCACAGATGAGATTGAAGACATGAGGTTAAAAACTTAATTGACTAAATCAACTGAGACGCCGAGGGCTGATTATATCATTTAAAATAAATGTAATATTGGCCATCAAAACCGGCACAATCTATTATTTCATATCAAAAGCCATTATTCAAGAAGCACAAACAATATCCTCTCAAAGCCCCAGTGGATTTAAGAGCATCTCCCTCCCTGCTTTTCTCTGATTGTTTTGCTTCCTCTGCAAACTGGGCTGGAAGAAACAAGCAGGAGCCTCGCACGACTCCCTGAAATCCTGCATCTTTCATAGCATCAACTAGATTGGAAAAGACCTTTAAGACCACCAAGTTACCCAGCAAAGACTGCGCCCTTATGGGTACACACCAGGTTTTAAGGTGACAGGGGGCCAGGCACAACCACCCTGCCCAACCTCATGTGCAGTTTGGGCTCTACCCTCGTGTTTCTGTATCACACCACTAAGTGTGTGCTTCACCCAGATTTTTCCTAGGAACACCTTCACATCAGCACTTGGAGTGGTGGAAAACCCTCTCCACTCACCATATATCACCCCCTTCAAAACCCTATGGGTTATCCAGGCTCCCTCTGCCTCCAGCTTCATGCTTGAGCCACCAGCCTCATGCCCATGTCAAAGGACAGGAGCTCAGTCCCCACCTCAGCATCTGGCAGATGAGATACCCCAGGGACATGGTGTCCACTCTTCACTCGCTAAAACTCATCCTCACCATCCACCCAGAGCTCTAAACATCACCCCCTTCATGCTCTGAATGAGTATTAGCCAAAGGCCTGAAAACCCTTCAGAGAACAAGCCCTTTCCATGGAAATCCAGATCAGCTTGCAAATGATTTCCTAGCCTGGACTGGGATCTCATTATAGCCTGGGTGTTATCAATTATGGATGGCTCTGGTGGCCCTCAAATCCAGGCTATGGTGCCACAAGGAACTGTTTGCTCCATGCCTTCAGACCTCATCCCCTTTATCTCCTGCTCCCCATTGATGGGCAGGAGGAAGGACCCAACCCCAGCATCACTAAATCCTAACAACTGCAGGCAGGGGACGAGGAGGGATAACCCCATCAGCCTCAGGAACATGAAGAACATGCAAATCAGCCCCTGGGCTCTCAATTACACCGATTACATTATAATTACAAGCTGGGCCCATCAAGGGTTTCTCAAACCCCATGGCTGTTCTTCAGGGATCAGTCAGGGAAAGGCTCCTCTCCTGCAGGAAGAACACATTTGTATGCACACAGAGAGAGCACGGGCAAAGCAGGGCTCCCTGCTTGTAGCACGGAGCATCCCTCACCACCCTTCCCTCATGCCTTCACCCACAGAGCCAGGCATGCAATTCAGCCAGCCATTCCCATAGGGAATGGGTTGCATCAATTGGACTCTCATCCACAGATCCCAATGTCCCAGCGGATCACTCACACAGCCTGGTACCCTCAATGGATCACCCAGCTGCCACAATGAGCTTTTCCCAGGGACGTGCAGGATGAAGGGAGGATGATAAGGAGCAGAGGGGGATGTATCATAGCAGATCTCACCCTAAATGCACTGTACCAGCTACTAGGAAGAAAATTTGCTCTATCCCAGCCAAAACCAGACAGCAAAAAAAGCTCCTCATCACATGTGCTGCCCAAAATCACTGTGCAATCAGTGTTAATGCAATTGAGAACATGAGACTCCCTTTCCCAGACCCCTGGCAGCCCAAGTACTGGGGTCTGTACCTTTCCCATGCAGCCATCCGACTGGCTGAAGCCTGTTTCCTGCCCCACTGAGCACGCCCCACAGCAGGGCTGCATTACAAAGCCACTTACTGAAGCCAAAAGCACTTGAATTGCAGGGTTTGCAGGCACGATGCTCTCCGAGTGCTGTGAGAAACCAGCCTTCAGGAGCCCGAGCCAAAAGCGGTCCTATGCACGGCCTGAAACAGCTTCCAAACACACACAGGGTTTCTTAAATCCTCCCTATCCCTTTGGAGGAGGGAGGTTGGTGGCAAGAGGCAGCGGGAGGGAAAGCAGCTCAACTGGGGTGCTGCACAGCTGGAGATGCCAAACCGCGCTCGCTGGCATCACTCACCCAGGGGGCAAACAGGCAGGAGGGCACCCTGCAGCATGGAAAAGAGGGTGCTGCTTCCCTGCCTGTTCCCCCCCACCTCACCGGGGTTTGAAGCTGTGGGTGCTTTCCAAAGAGAAGCTGGAAAGGTGTTAAGATTCCCAGCACGGCCTGGGAGGAGACATCCCCAGCATCCCGCTGCAGCACGAGCTGGTGCTGCCAGGTTAATTCCCTTCCTCAGTTCATTCCAGCTTATTAAAGCCAGCAGGCACCCTGCAGAGGATTCATTACCTGTGTCACTCGAAGGCAAGGCTAGGCCTTAATGAGCCTCCAAACAGGGGAATGACGCTCTCACCACCCTCCCTGATGGCTGGGTCCATGCTGGCTATGGGAAACCCCACAGCCCCATTCCCACGGGCAGTGCTATGATAAACCAGGAGCTTTCCAAGCTCCCAACACTCATCCAGACATGATCCCGCTCCCATTTCCTCATCTATTCCTGCTTTTCACTAGCTCAGAGCTCACCCCTCTTTTATATGCTGGGAATTACTAGTAGAGGGCAAAAGGAGATGGATTTGGAGCTAGGTGAGTGAGCACGTTCCTAGCCAGCGAGATGGCAGCTGCTGCAGTGCATCTTCATCCCTTTAAATAGTTCCCCCTGCAGAGCCAGGCTGGCTCTATAAAAGAGATCTCTCCTAATTAATCTGGTCCTTCTCCATCACTGGTCAAACAGAGCCCGAGCTGGCAGATAAAATATTGCAGGAGCTAACAGAGGATGGCAGGCTTGGGGTAGCGAGGCAGAAAGCAAGTGGTGGACTTCAGCAGAAGGACCACTCGCTACGCCTCTGTTCCCAGCCCTGGCTGGCATCTTCCATCACCCACCTGCCTTTTTCAGCTGGTTTTTAGCCCTTCCCCTCCCCATTTTTCTCTGCCATCCCTTTTTTCTCACCGGGTGGTCATTTAATTTGTTGTATTTCGTGCGTTCCCTTTCATGAGCAAAAAAAACCCTCGCATCTGGGCTTTTATTTTTTGTCTCTCCCTCACTTCATTTCCAAAAATCTTTCTTTTTATAGGCGAAAAAAGGAAAGAAAAAAGAACAGGAGGGAGGATGCTAAAGGAAGCAGGAGATGAAAGCAGCTTTTACGTACAGTCACACGAGGAAGGATGCAAAGAGGAACAGAGAGCAAGCATCAGATGCCACTTGCACCATGATTTCAGCCCTACAGAGGTGATATGAGTCAGGAAGCAGCATCCAGGGCCTGTGGCAGAGCGAAAACGTGACCAAAAGCACTGTGCCACCCAAAAAGCTGGGAGAGAAACACACTGGGGGCACTTGGGAATCATTTGCCTCCTCCACAGAGCTGGGTGATGTTATGACCTTACCTTCTGCCTTCCTCCCCATTGCTTTTATACACTCATCATCTTCTGGAGCAGCTTTGCTTCACCTCCTCACCTCCACACATTACCCTCTGAAGCCCTTTTTGCCCGCAAGAGCAGCATTTTGGGCCCCCCCACCCTGACCGCAAAGCCAAATCTACCCATTCACCCCACAACACCTCAACTGCTCAAGCCTAAAGAAAGAAGAATATTACCTGCATGAAACAGGATGTCTTCAACATCATCCTTTACTGGTGATCAGAGGAATGGAGACAACACACAGAGCACATCCCTCATTGAAACGGGAGTGAGGAACCATCAGCAGACCCCAGCTCTGGCAGCCAGAGAGTGTATATAAGCCAGTGGGAAGGTTTGCAATGCAAACAGGGCCACGTTCACCCCAGGAGTCCCCCAGCTCCTCAGGTGCTGATGTGGGGTGTCACAGAGGATATTACCAGAGCTTACCCCAACCATACATGACCTAACACACCTAAAGCACATGTAGCCATCCTCGCTAGCACTAATAGCAGGGCTGGATGGCTTTCCCAGCCTCCAAAAGGTTAAAGATGCCATCAGGAAATCAAAATAGATGACACCTGCATATCAGCATCATCCTACGTAGAAGGCAGCATGCCTGCCAGGATGCCCAAGGCAAACCTGCTTGCTACTGAGTGCTATTTAATCCTTGTTGCTGGCCTTCATCCCCGGGCTTTTACCTTCTCTCCTCACCCATCAGACTTTAAAGAGCACCCTGCAGCTCCAGTGATCGCTCTCAATTGCTGCAGAAGCAGGAGCTCTTTGCTTTTAATGAGTTCTCCTGAAGAGATGGGTAGCAGTGCTTGAAGAGGGATGGATGGCACAGCTCTGTCAGGCTGGGACCACCAGAGATGGCAGCATCAGCTTCCACCACTGCATTTATGCACATCTGGATGGCTTGGACACCTTTCCCTCCTC
>NW_009910547.1:223476-227576 GCF_000696875.1 Nestor notabilis
CTAGCCTGGGGCTCCCTCTGCCTGCTACCATCCTGTGCATGATGCCTGCTGTCCCCAGGGCTGCTTGCTACGCTTCTGTTGGCCATCTCAGCCATGGCACAAGGATGGACCTTCTGCAAAGCTGAGGTGTCTCCCTCAGACCATACCTTCAAGCATCACTGGTACCTCCCTGCAGATCCTCCTTCATAGGTGGAACAAACCTCTGAGAAGAAGAGATCTCCTGCTCCAGAGCCACCGCAGGGATTTGTTGCCAGCTCTAGTTTTAAAAGCACTGATGCTGTCAGAAACACCACACGAGAATAAAATATCAGTAGCAACTACCTGGGCTGAAGTACAAGATGATTGCAACCACCAAGAGCTTCCAGCAGGGGCATGGGCCCTGTGCAGATGTTTCCAAAAGGGAGAACATGATAAATTCACCCGGAGCATCACAGGCACAGAGCAGAGGGTGACAACTTCTTCCCCGTACATCCAGCTGTATTAAACATTTAAAACTGCCACATAGATCTAAAGGGCTGAGTTATTTATGTTTGCAAGGGCTGATCAATCACACATGTCCCCAAAGGATGCCAGACCTTTAACTAACTCTTCTCATTATACCTGTTGTGCCTCCGCTGCTTAATATTTCATCCACATGGTTCCCAGGCAAAGCTGGAGTGGAATCTGATGTCCTGCTAGAGCAGAGACCTGCCTTTGGCTTTTTATCAGCTCCTAATCAAGCACAGAGATGAAGAAATAACTTCCCTTCTACCCTCCTTTCAAAGCAACAGATTGGGCCCTCCCCACACCTGAGCATTGCTCCAGGGCACATCCAAAGAGCTGAGGATGCAGCAGGGTTTCACCAGCCTGGACACACTAGGGACTGATGCCACAGTTGGGAGGGTGAAGATGCTCCAAAGGGCTGGACTCACCCTGCATCTTGCAAAAGACACAATCAACTACCCTGCAAAGTGCCTGTTTGGGAGCCAGTGGCACTAACCACCTAAATCTCTGCTTGTTACATCTATTGATAAGCTCAAACTTGTCCCAACCTCCTGGACTTGGTCCTCATCGCTATCCCAAAGGATGCAGGCAAAGGATGAGCATCAAGGACCAGCGTGTGCCATGCAGCTGGGAAGTGCAGGAGCTCCCCATGGGACAAAGCCCCTTTTCATCTAAAGGCTGTATTATTCCAGCACGTCTCTTTTATACACCAGGGCTAATTGAATGGTGATGGTGGTACTAAGGAGCCCTCACAAGCCAAGACCAGAGTCAGTTGAATGACTGAAATCATGTAATTTTTTGCATGAGTGAGTGTGCAGATGTAAAAAAGAAAAGGGAAAAGGCAGGGGGGGAAATCAGACCTTTAAATGAATCCATTATTGACAGAGATGAATGGTTGGAGTTACAAAAGCAGCCAACAGGGAATCATCCCCCTCCGACTACGCAGGGGACAAGATACATCCCCTATCAAAGCTGACCCCCCTGGGAGCAGAGGTTCTCCATTGGACTTGCCTTGTGAAGGAGCAATAGGTTCATTAGCAGACTCAGAGCTCATTAGGGAAATGAGGAGCTCACTGTCACCCCTCCAGCCACGCTACCACATGGACCAAGGGGAAAGTGATTGGAAAGCAACGGGGAGAGGGGGAAGCTGAGACCTTCCTCCACCCATGCCTCAGGGAGCTATTGCAGACCAAGATGCCTCTTCCAAGAGCTGGAAGAGCACACCCAGGCTCTTCTTTGCCAGTTAACACTTCTCCATGCAACCCCTTTCCAGGGCTCCCAACACGGCCACAGCCACCACTCGCATCCCCAAGATGCCCAGGGACCTGTTCCTTTGCCCCTCTGCATCTCAAGTGGATGGTGATGGTTCCTGGGCCTTCTTTCTGCATCTCAACAAACAACAGAGGCAGGAATTCACCCTCCATCTCTCAGGTCTTGCAGCCAAACCCCAAACTTAAACCTGCTGCTGAGGCTCTATAAGACTGCAGGTGCAAAGCATTGCAAGGGCACATCTAGGTAAGATTAATAAAGCCTGCATAAGATTGACAAGGAAGAGGGAAAAGGGGACTAACTGGCTGTGGTTATTATTCCAGGCACACCGAGCACCCACGTCAGGAGGAACAAGAAGAGTTTTCACAAGAACCACGGTCACTTTTTAGCTGGAGACTTATGAATTTGATTCTTAGCGTGCTTTAATTGTGCTTATGAATTAAAAATGAACTCACTCTGTGCTGTGTAAAGCAACTGCATCCCCCCAGAAACAGTGCACTTCGACTTCTAATCCCACTGCACTCACACACACACACGTGGCAGCCTCGGACTGGGAGCACTGGAAATTGCCTTCCCAGTTCCATCCCACCTCAGCCACACTTTGACATCCTTTAAGTTACTGCTGTGCTGTACAGAGTGGCATTAATGGAGTGTTTATGAGCTGTCTGATCAGCTTCCCACTGCCTTTATTGCTGGACATCAGGGTCTCTGCAATGTCCCAATTAAACAGAATCAAAGGATACTTAATACACCATAAACTGGTGGCCCAGCCACTTGAACTGATTAAGCAGCTGTTCCGTGTGTTTGGGTGCCTGTTAAGTGATGCTGCACAGTCCATATTACCCACACAGCTCCTATATCCTGGGAAGATGCAGGGTTTCAAGGCAGGTTTCTAGGAGGGCTGAAGGAAGAGCATTGGATCAGGATGGCAGACTCAGCACCTTGTGTTTCAGCCGAAAACAGGATGGTGCAGAGGGACAGAACCAGGTATGTGAGGCATAACTCAACCTGGACAGCAAGTCATTTTGCAGGTCCTGTTTTATTTGGTTAATCATTTGGTTCCTCCCGTGGAGGAAATAACCTGGATCACTGAAGAAGAAATCCTTCCATCTTAATACCAATACCTTAAAACCTCCAGTCTTCGCACCAGTAGAAATAAAGAACCTGCAAAAACCCACTGGCAACCTCAGACCAGCTGAACACATAAGGAAGGACCAGCAAAACCTTTTTTGTCATTCACCTGAACCTGGATGTGAGGTACAAGTGCAAGGTGAGGATGCCCCATCCCCAGCAGTGTTCCAGGCCAAGTTGGACACTGGGGCTTGGAGCATCCTGCTCTAGTGGAAGGTGTCCATACCCGTGGAACTAGATGAGCTTTAAGGTCCTTTCCAACCCAAACCATTGTGTGATCCCCTTAGGAAAAGCACCACAGGACCTGGCCACACGCTTTCTGCCCCAGAAATAGTGATACCCAGGGATGCCCCAAGGCTTCTAGCTCCAGTAGTGCTCTTCAACCTTCCTCCTCCCAAGTGAACTCATCACTGGCATCACCCCTCCCATCAGGACCATGCACAGCCACGAGGACAGCACAGAGCCCAACAGACCATCACATCCTCAATGGCAACATTAGTCCTTCCAGGATGAGCAGCAGTCCCATGTCCCCTGCAAAGGGCAGGGCTGGGGACAGGGCAGAGAGTCCCCACATGTGCATTTTCCGGCTGCAAGAGTAAAGATGCTCCTCCTGTCTGCAGGCTCGGCGGTGACACCAGTTGAGATAAAGGAGAATTAAAGGTACAGAGGAGAACTAAGCAGATCCTTGTAGATTGGAGCTGAACAAGATAAGGGAGCAGTGATGAATATAGATGCATTACACCAGGACAATTCAAAGCACACGCAATTTTGGCGGATGGGAAGACTCGATAGCGCAAGGTACTTACAGTCCCCAAGTGATTTGCAAAGCCAAGGTTCCCCCAAGCCTCAGCCAGCCATGCTCTAGGGGGCAAAGAGAACAGCCTTTTACAAATCATCAGCATCTAACCTCAGGAGGGAAAGCTCTTGCTTTACCAACGAGGGAATCCCTCAAATCTCAGGCAGGAACATTTTTACTCGCTGCTTGTTTTACAAGACATCAGCGGAGTGTGGTTATCAAAGCCTTCATCTCCCCCTTCCCGCTCCTAAATGGAACAGTCAAGGAAAATAGTCTAATTTGACAATTTTCACTGGGTTGAAATGATAGGTGGGAGAGACATGGAGGAAGGAAAGTGTATTATTCACTAGCTGATAAATTATCCCCATTATAGGCAAGGCAAATCTGAGATGCTGGGGACAGCACGCATGGGTTCAGCCGC
>NW_009910547.1:227607-238447 GCF_000696875.1 Nestor notabilis
TTTGCTGCTGTGCTGGGTGGAGGAACCCTCCTTCCCTGCTCAGCCCTTGCCCATGAGGCCACAAGTCAAAACCAAAGGAACAGGGGGCAAATGGCTGGTCCAAAATCTGTCACTGCTTCTGCCATCTCCAGGTACCCCACTGCTCCTGGGAACAGCCTTATCTCAACACCACTTTTGCCCTTTTTCCTCCTGTTTCATAGAACCATAGCATAGTTTGGGCTGGAAAGGGCCTTAAGTTCATCTAGTTCCCACCCCCCTGCCATGGGCAGAGACATCTCTTGCCCACCAATTCTCACAGCCCCACACAAGCACTGAGTCCAGGTACAGATGTCCTGCTCCCGCCAGCCACAAATGATGCTGTAGATGGGCAGGGGAGAGCACACACCCCCAGGGGGACAATCCTACCATCATCCAACCCCTCAGAGCAGGGACCTGGGAGCTGTGTGAACGCAAACACCCCATTCCCTTAGTCCTGCAGCCCAAACCACCATCCCCATCGCTCAAACCCTCCGCGATGTATTCATGAATTCATTCCCAAAGTTCTCCCTGTGCTCGAGCGGGTGCCTGCTTGTAATTGCTGGCGGCCAAAATCTGTTCTGTTTTTTCTGGCTGAGGTACCAGGCAATCATCAGCTGTAATTATTCCGAGTCTTGTTACAGATGGATCTCCGAGCTTTCAGTCTTAAACAGAATTCATTATTCAAATGCTGGCTCCAGCCTTCTGCAGCGGGGTGGGCACAAGCGCTGCCGGCCCCCCGCAGCCACCGCCACATGCTTGTGGGGAAGGTGAGGATGATGGTGGGATCTGCTTGTCAAAGCCACCCCGCTGCTGTTCCTAACACCGTTCCCACCCAGCACGTGGTTTGGATCCAGGCGGGCCCCAGGGAAAACGTGGGTTCCCAAAGGGAGAAGGGATGGGGGCTGCGGGCTGGTGCTGGCTGGGGATGCAGTGAGCATCATCCTGCATCCAGACAAGCTCCCGGCACAGCTCTGCCTGTTTCCAAGCTCACTTTGGATATGTGACAGCTCCAGAGAGGAGCGCCAGGGGCTCAGCAGTGACTCAAGGCACCAGGAAAAGGTGTTACCAGACCAAATAGCAAAAGCAACATTGAAAAGCAAATCAAGCTGAGCTTTTCCTGAGTGAAACCATCCATTTCAGCAGCGTTTTCGATGCAAAAGAAGCAGAACTCCCAGTTTTGCTTAGCACACAATAACTTTCTGCTTTCAAAACAGACGTCATTTCTGATTCTGAAGTGCAATAAAACACTTTGGAAACTTCAAAAGTTGAATATCCACAGAGCCTAAAAAAACACCAGAAAGAAAACATTCCCTTACCAAGGGAAAGCACTTACAAAGGATGGCAGCAGATACAGCTCCTGCCAGTGATGCTCAGGCACCAGCTCCCTGGGGACCTGGCACTGAAAAGCCCCAAGGTGACACGCCAAGGACCACAGTTCACAGCCCAGCTGTGAATCTGTTGCCTTATGGACAAGCCAATACATACCCCCTGGCCCTTGCAATGCTGTTTGCACGCTTGCTCTCTAAAAACATCCCTGGAATATTCACTGGGAAAACTCTAAGATTCCACAGCATTTTGGGTTTGGATCCTGAGCAGGAGCCAAGGGAAGAGCTGCTGCGACATACAATTCCTGGCTCCTCTGCCAAGTCCCTGGGGCATTAAAGCAAAGCTCTCCCTCCCCTGCATCCGAAGAGGCAATTCCCTGCCTTTTATAGGGTAAACCCCATGGCACATCCCCTGGCTACTGCAGCCCCGACTCAGGGCTGTTCCCAGTTGGAATGGGAGCAGAAATCCATCTGGAATTGTGTGGGCCTACAAACTTATTATAGGGCTGTCTCTGTGCATGGAAGCAGATAGTGCAGGATGGAGCTGCGGGGTTATGGATATCAGGTTTAGCACATCAAGATTTGCAGGGAAAGCATCTAATTTCCTCCCAAATATTCCATTTCTGCATGGAAAAGGCAAGCAGGGGCAGTTTCCCAATTACAGAAGTCATATTTCCTGCAAGGAATTTCAATATGAATTATTTTCCCCTCCCCAAAAGATCCTTTTTAACCAAGTTTCCCGGGGGGACAGGGACATTCATAACAGGCAGCAAAGTGTTGCTAATCTTATGCACATCCAAAATGGAAACACCACTTCCTGGTGGGATTTCTGCTGTTTCCACTTTAATCTCCCTATCCCTCCTGCTACTGTTTGTATGTTTGGTGTGTCTATTTGAAAAGCAAACAGCATTGCCTGCTCCTGCAGCTCCCTGCCTTTGGGTTTGCTTTACATCTATTTGTTTTGCTCAGCAGTTTAAATGATGAGTCCCTGACCCTGCAAATACCTTCTTGCACGTGGATCCTCGTGCATGGAGGACATGCCACAGTGCAAGAAGAGCCCTCGAGCCCCTAAATTGCAGCTAAATTCATCTTTACCCCATGTGGATTGATTCACTTTAAGCCATTTAAAGAAAGGACCTTCCCGATTCCCCACCCCAGCACAAAGACTGATTTGCTCCAGGCCCAAAGGTATCAGTTCACATCAAGGTTGAAGGGTAAGTTGGAAATGGGATGGGGAAGGGATGGGAAGAGATTCAACACACGTGGGTGAAGCCAGAGGCTGTTCCTATGCCTGGGAAGGGAATGGATGCTGACACCAAGGGAGGAATCCCCCCTCCTGCTCCATCCCAGCTTCCACCCCACCAACGGTGTAGGGTCCAGACACAAAAGTGCTGGTTTGTATCAAGCTGAAACGCTTCCAAAAGACAAACACCAAAAGGAATCAACAACCAAATCTCATTTCCTTGTCTTAAATGAAAACCTAAATAAAACAAGTCATTCCCAGAGCTCCTGAACGCTGCTTCCTTCTGGTTTTATGCCTGGTGATTGACTCTAGTGTGAGCTCAAATCTAGGATGCTTGGGGTGGGATCCCAAAGCCACAGGGTGACCTATAGCCAAAATGCTGCCAAATCACAAGAGGAACACAGGGAAGCAGGAGGGAGAGGGGCAAAATCCACCCCACTGCCCACAGTGGGTGCTGGGGTGTGCACCCAGAGCTGGCCCTGCAGGGTGCTGTGGGGAGCACATATAGGACCCTCCAGAGCCAAACAGCACCCAAAGCCCCCCCCAGGAGGGATGTTCCGTTGCCAGTTTGGAATGCAGCCTTTGTGTGGCTCAGGAAAAACAAAAGGCCTGAAGAAAGGCAATTAAAATATTATAATTATTGGCAGTGGAGTATTTGCTTTTATCAGCTCCTGGTGGAAAAGATGCAAATCGAGGGGATTTTAGCATTCCAGTCAGCCCGGCTCCCTTCTGCAGGGCTAGAAACACTTGCTTCAGTCAACTTGGTGGTGCTGGGTTGCTGGTTCCCCTCTTATTTTTGCTTTTCTTGGTGAGGAATATACTCACACTCCTTCCCTTTGCTCTGCCTTCTCCTCCTGCTCATCCCAAGCCCCATACTGCGATGGGGATGCCCCCTTCCTTTGCTCCATCTTCTCCCCTGCTCATCCCAAGTAAAGCCCCATATTGGGATGAGGATGCCCCCTTCCTTTGCTCCATCTTCTTCCCTGCTCATCCCAAGTCCCACACTGGGATGGGGATGCCCCTTCCTTTGCTGTATCCTCTCCCCATGCTCATCCCGAGTAGAACCCCATAGTGGGATAGGGATGTTCTCTTCTTTTGCTTCATCCCATGCTCATCCCAAGTCCCACACGGGGAAGGGGATGCTGAGGGGGTACAAGGATATTAACAGCCCCCCGTTGCCCAAAGCGCCCATGCTGGAGGGAAGGCAGCAGGACCTCTGGACCGGGACCTTGTGGGGCGCTGCGGGGTGTCTGCAGTCGAATCAAGGCAGAGGCTGGGGGAATTCTAAGCCGAGAGCACCCTCCTCTGGCCAAATCGTGGCTGGCGATGCCCAGGCCCCCCATTCTACGTACGGAGGGATGACACCGCGTTGTACACCCCAGCCAGGGGTGGGATGGGTGCTTGGAGGCGATGAACAGTGGGGGCAGCTCATCGCTGTTATCACCATGTCTCTCAAACCCATATTAATGTGCTTTGTGGAAGGAGTGATGCAGTACGAGCTGTGTAAGCTCTAAGCAGGGCAGCGGATGTGCTGTCTCACTAGATCCAAAACACCTCCTGCTGCAAATCACTGCAGCTTTCCTACTATTTCGCTTTGTAAGGAGCATTGCTCTCCTTGCACCTCCTAACCCGGGTTGGGACATCACCCGGAACACAGACCCTAGGACATCCCAAACTGGGTTTGCACAACACTTCCCCCATGTAAATGAAGCAAAATGCTGCAAGATTCTGGTGCTTGGAGCTCAAGAAATAGTAAAAATATATATTAGAGGATCAGAAAAAAGAGAAGACTTTGTCCTTTATTACACTCCCGAAGCAGCTTCACCCTATGTCCCAGCACCCCTCACAATGCAGTGCAGAACTACAGGGGCTTAATAAACTCTAAGTAAAGATTAGAGCACTGTTGGTGTTTTATTTCCCCCCTTCTTTTCCCTGTCTTTAAAACAGGGGTAGTCTCAAATACAACCTTGGCAAGTGTTCTACGAAGTCATAGTGGTGACTTCAGGCACTGGGTTTGGGTTTAGGAAGAGCATTCCAAGTATGGAGAAAGAGCATACACTCCTATTCCTTGCTTGCTTTGGGAAAGCAGGAAGCAAAAGGCAGGGAAAAATAGTTGTGTGGTCCATGAGGATAAATCCTGGCTGCATCATTCCCAAGCACGGGGGCAAAAGAAGCAGCACAGCCTGGCTCCAGCGGGCCCCAGCAGCACCTCCCCATGCGCCCCAGTGCTCTCCCAGCCCCTTTCTCTCTGCATAGCCTCAGGGCAACGCTGATAAAGGCTCTTGTCCCACATTCGGTTTGTTTTGACCGTAAGACCTACAATACGATCAAAATGCAAAGAAAACCCATTTGCTCTTCACCTCCTTCATCCTTTGGTTCGCACTTGCCATCACATTCCACAAGAGCCGATTCGTTTACTCTCGTTTCTAACCCGTTTCGCTGCTGGGGTCTCATGCTAGAGGGGCTTTCTGGAGGAAAAGTCAACCCTGATCCTCTAATCGGGGGAGCCCACCTAAACCCCCGCCTTTTCTCCTCAAACTAACCCCTATATTAGGGCAGAAGCATCGGGTTGAGGATGTTTTCCCAGCAGAAGCCACCCAGTTCAAGCCCTGAGAGCTATCCAAGCACCAGGCTGCTGGAAATGAATCAAATCAAGCCTTTCTTCTTCTTATTTCTCGATTGTTTGCCCTTGTTGTGGAGAAATCTCTGGTTTAACCCTAATTGCCTCCCGGTAGTCATGATTAAGGCATGGCTGGGTGATTTGCCTTACAAATGCCATGGGGCTTTTGGTCCAGCCCTGATGAAGCCCATTAATACACGCTTGGTTTGTGAATGCCTCGCTGCAGAAAGCTTTTCACTCCTTCAGTGGTCACCAGCTCACCTTCCCCATCAGAGCAGCAGCAAAAGGGGCAAGGCAGACACTAAGTGGGGATTTAGCCCTTGGGGCAAAACGAAGCAGCCCGGAGCTGTTTTCTTATCCTGGAAGCGGAAATAGTGATGGCTCAGCCCATCCTCGACTGGTTTTGGTCATTGTTCCAAGTGTTTTCACAGGTTGGAATTAGCTGTAGTAATTCAGGAGCTAAATGTCTACTTGGGGAACAAAGCAGCTAACCCAGGGCAAGGTGATGTGCTTTTCAATCATCCCCATCGACTTATTCCCTGGTCCCCAACACCAACAATTCAACCCAATTCATATTGGAGCATAAAGCCAGCTAGCTACAAGCGCTCTTAGCATCACCTATGAGGAACCATCAGCTCTTAACTGCAGCTTGCTGAGAGCTGGAAGCACAGCAGCGCCTGCAAGCAGGTCTCACACGCAGCTGTGATTAATACCCCGAGAGGGGAAACCCCAAAATAGAGCCATAGTTTGGAGAATTTGAAAGTTATATTTGGCCTTAAACAGCTCTTAAATGCAGCTTGCTGAGAGCTGGAAGCGCAGCAGCGCCTGCAAGCAGGTCTCACACGCACCTGTGATTAATACAACCACCCCGAGAGGGGAAACCCCAAAATAGAGCCATAGTTTGGAGAATTTGAAAGTTATATTTGGCCTTAAACACAATAGACCTGGATAATTACACAGCCAAAATACCCACCTATGAAATATTTTCGATGAAATCTGCATATTAAAAGAATTCCCATGAGAAATCACATAAAACGGCAAAAATTCAAGTGGAAACAAGTTGGTAAATAATGAATATGTATTAGAAAACATAAAATATACTCACTCCGAAAGTAGAGGAGTTGCTAGGCTGGTAAATACCAGCCTGTAAAGAGCACATTGCAGCGGAGCCTTAGTTTACTTAGTCTTAGGTGAGGTTTTGTGAAGGCTTAATCCAACCCACTCAGCAGCTCCATAAATGGCCTTTTCCATGGTTGTTTTGCAGATTAAAAACAAAGGGAGGAGGACATCACCCTTATGTTCTTTATTACTTCGTATAAAGCTGTATGACCAGTTACATTATAGCTTCAAACCTTCTGAGATGAGCAGTTTTAGTGGGATTCACACATCTCCCTTGCACCGTGTGGAACTCGGGGTGGTTACAGGTTATGAGACCCCAGCACCAAGAGCTGGAGCAGGTTTAGCTCCTTCCTTTTGTCGAAAAGCCATATTTACCCCCAGAAAGCATGAAAACAGCCCCACGAGAAGGTTGGAAAAGCAGTATGCACATGCAAAAAAACCATGGGAGTTGGAATAAATGGAAGAGGCTGATGCAAATCCTGCTGGAAATCACCATTTGGAAAGGCAAAGGGAAAAAAAACGATGCCTCTTGACATTAAGAGCTGAAAACGCATCCCCACCTCTAATTCATTTTGGATTCGCTGCCTTCAACACATGCAGGGCTGCTTAAAGCCTGTATCCCCCCCGAGTCACGTTGCCCATTGCATCCCCGAGGCTCTCCTGCCGCCCCCCTTCCCATAGGGAAGCAAATCCCAGCTCTCACCAAAAACACCCGTTCCCACCAGTAAATACCACTAACACTCAACTTCAGCAAGCCTTAAGGCTTGCTAAAAACAACGAGGAAAGACAAACACATACATATACTTTAAATAACATGAGTCTGGGGCTATTTTATCGCACCGACAGTCTCTCCAGCACAACTCACCACATCCCTCCTGCCTCCCCAGCAATCCTACCTGAGCCAAGCTCCACCCAGCAAAGAAATGCCTCCCAAACGTTGTCTTCTTGCCCAAACGGAGCCGAAAGCACCGCAAATCCAAACTGGAGCACTGCAACAGCAAGAAGCAAGAACCCCTGCGCACAACCATGCCCAAAGGCATCGCTCCAAGCGTGCCTAAGAAAGAGGAGGAGCTGCCCCTGTTCCCAAAGGCAGCTGATGAGTGTAAACTCTTTGATTAACTAATGGGCCCCTGCCAGCACCTGGGTTGGGTCTCTGCCTGTTGCTTCAGTGGTGATTTGGGCCCACCCAAGTCCTTTTTGGGACAGTGGAGAAGCAAAGTGTCACCCCAAAAGCTGGAGGAGAGCAGCGGGTGCAGGATTTGGGGAGATTTGCAGCCCTCCTTTGGTTTGCCACAATTCCCACTCTATTTTACCCCCAAAATACAGAGCCTTTGGGACCACGGGGAATAAAGGGACATGGTCTTGAGTTCAAGGGTTTCATAAGTGAACAAAATCCCCCCTCTGACCCCAGGGCTCAGAAATGACACAGAGTTTGGTTTAACCAAAGGTCTGAGCATCCAGAGCCCTGAAACAGGGAGGGGAAAACAGGGCTTTGACATATATTTATTGATTGCATTTCAAACAACATACTGTAGTTAGCATAACAGTGAAGTTCAGACCTATCTGAGCCTATGGAGAGGGACCATCCTGCTACTGGTAGCAGAAGGCAGAAGAAGCAATAGCTCTGGACAGGGAGCATCCACGCGGACACATCTGGAAGTGAAGCATCACTGGCGAAAGCAGGAGGCTGAGCCAAGGCCATCTCGTGCCACAGCTTTAGGGCTTCGTGTGTTGCTGCTGGTGGACGTTAAGGGTAGGTCTGATATCCATAAATCACCATATTACTCATTTCCAAGCATTGCAGGCTGACAGCTGTTACATGAGCACATTGTTAGGAGCTGTCAGGCAGTGATACCTAGTGCCTTTTACAACATATGTTGACTTTTATCTAATGTTGTTCCACAATTAGCCCCAGGGAGCAGGAATCTGGCCTAGGTGATCTCAGCTTAACCTTTCCTGCCTTGGGGAAAAGGGCAGAGTCGGGAGGGACAGGGGCACTTCCATGGATGCAGGAGGAAGCAGGTGGAGTCTGGATGTGAGCGGTACTCACAGCCCATCCATCCGCGGATGGAGCAGGTCCTGATCCCTTCCCATGTCCCTGAGCATTTCAGAGCCATCACAAGAGGTAAAATAAAGCTGCCAGGGACCTGGGAGCTTTCCTCCTGAATTTCAAGCTCAAAACATGGTCCTGGGGGTCTGGGATGAGGAAGGGACCCAAAGGTACTTCCATGCATGGATGGAGGGAGAAGGCAGGGATGATTTACTGTGGGATAGCGGATGAATGAAGGAGCAGATGGTGGAGTTAATGAGTGGAAAGGGTAGATGGATGGACAAAGAGACAAGGGAGAAAATACCATAACAGATGGCTGTGCTTCTACCCGGATGAGGACAAACATGCTGACGTGTCCTCCCAGCCTGGCTCCCTTTTAGGATGATGTAGGACAGGTTCTCACAGCAAACTACTGGGAAAGTGGGGAATGGGACCCTTCCAGCTGAGTGGGAGCAGGGTTTGGTTCCTCTGCATCAGCACAGCCATGCCCAGCACCTCGCCTTAGTCCAAGCATGGTGCAATGAGGCTGGAAACAGGGACAGAGCCAGCTTCCCAACCCGGCTGCAATGATTCTCCTGCATTCCAGGGCTGTGTTGCTCATACACACACAAAGAACCACCAGTCACCACCCTGGTCACACCTTCTCCACCCAAACCACCCTTCATGAGCATCTTTGCTCATGATAAACCCATCTCTTTGAACCATTCCCAGGCTCCTGCTCCACCAAACCAAGCCTCAGAGTACTCTGAAGATGCTCTCAGCGCTCAGCTCGGTGGTTTCATCCTACAAGGGGACAAACCCCGAAGGACTCTTGGCTCTGATGGGGACATGGTCCGACTGCAGCAGCTTCTTGGGCTATTTTCCCTTCCTTGTTGCAGCTGCTGGAGCTTGAAACACAGGAGAGGGGAAATAAATCAGTAAGACACAAAGACAAATACACTTTTCAGTGCTCCCATGTCACAGCCGTTCCTCTGGTCGTGCATCATTCATAAACTCACCAGTAACATGGAAATGGTGCTGGTCCTGCCACGCTGGCCTCAATGGCATCTCCTATGGATTGTTTTGGGGGTGTTGTGGGAGACAATATTCCCCTTGACATCCAGCAGGATGCTTATTCCCACTTAAGATGCAGAAATCCTCCTTTTGGTGTACGAAGCACTCATGGACTCACCAGAGAGTGAAACCTGAGGCCTGGAGACCACAAGTGCCCATGAAAATTGCTCCCTGGGGATTAAAATCCATGGCCGAGCACAGACCTCTCCTGCTCCTCCATCACCCACTTCTAGATCTCCATCTCCACCCCACAAAACCCATTTCCATGGATGTCTCTGAGAAGAGACCCCAGCCAGACTTGGAGGAGCTCTTACAAAGCAAATGAGCAAAGCCTGTAAGCCTCTTGCTATGGGGCTACTGCTATTTATCTGGAGAAATAGATTTTTCCCAGTGTTTCTCCTCCCTGCAAGCACCAGGGATGGGTTTGAGCTGGGATTTTACAAAGGGAGATTTGAGGGCCCATGTTCTTCCCATCTTTCAGACGAACACAACAGTGAAGGAAAGCACTGGGCTAAGACCTGCTTTTATGAGAGATTAAGGCAAACTTAGTTGTGTCTTAAGCTGCTAAAAGCTTATAAAGCCCCCAAAGAATAGACTGCACGCCTTGGAGGAACCTCCCAGGGCCTTGCTAAGTCAATCTAAAGTTAATGTGCAGCCTGCTTTGCTTTGCAAACAGCAAGACTGGACTGTGCAGAGAGGAGAGTCTTGGTGGGGGAAAACAGGTTTGGGACATCTGCCCATGGTGGCACCGAGTCATGATCCAGCTCTGGTCACCCAGCAGTAAATCCCATTCATTGTTATGGCCAGCAGGGATGGGTGATAATAGAAACCACCAACTTCTCAGCTGGAAAAGGACTTTATAAGGCATCACAGCACCATCAAGGGCTTGTTTCAGGCAGTGTGTGGAAGCCAAGGAGCTGGTTGGCAGCGGTCCCATTGAGGATGCTGCGGTTGGTACCCTCCTCGTTCAGCCCCGGCTGAGCTTCTCCTCATCCCAGGGGCTGCCAACAGCCTTTCCTTGTCCCTCCTTCACCCCGACAGCCGTGTTTCCTCAGAGTGGCTGCTTTTTCCAGATAAATAGCTTAATTTCTATTCTATTGACTCTGGCAAACACTGTCCTCAGGCAGCAGCTGGTAGAGGTGAAGCAGCAAAGCCCCAGAGATCAGATCCTGCACCCAGCAGTACAGTGAGAAGGGCTCCCAGCTGCCACCCAGGGTGGGTTAGAAAAGGTCTTTGCCTCATCTTGCCCCATGGAATCATAGCTTGGCCAAGAAGGGCAGATCCAGCCCCAGGAGGGGTTTCTGCTCTGCACATGAGCATCCATGCGAACATCCATCCCTGGAGTAAACTCCGTGCTGTATTCACCATACAGAGGGTGAGACGTGGCAGGAGGACAAATCCCAGGGGGAGGG